>NC_133769.1:151076922-151115694 GCF_003597395.2 Chelonoidis abingdonii | reverse complement strand
ACTAAATGTGGAGGGGGCAGGGCTCTTGCAGATGAGATCCTAGAGGTGATAGCATGTACAGAGGGACATGTAGTGAAAGGCACAGCGATTTTAGAAAATAGAACATGGGTTTTTTCTGCTTTGCCTTTTTGTTTCTGAGCCTTTAGGGGTCACTTGTTCAAACTTTTCAACCCACCCACAAAGGCTAGAAACTTCCCTTTAAAACTATGGCACAAAACAAAATGGCAAGAGTTGGTACCACTGCAGCTGTGAGGAGAGAATGATATTTTTGGTCCCACCCCTTGCCTACAGCTCTAGCTGGCACAGAGGTCGTGTTTTAGAATCTGAGCCTGGCCTACCAGAGCTGCTGGAGCCTGAATCTCCTCTTCCATCCATCTCATCTGTTTCTCTTTCTGGGATCCGCACCAGCTCATGCTTTGCCCACGTCTGACTTTAGAGCATGAGTTGTGCAAAGGGTCCCACCAGGCCAGGAGAGCACTGAGCTGTCAGCTTCCTGCTCACCTAGCAGCAGCACTAGTAGCTCACATGTTCCACAGAGTCCTGCAGGCGTTTATTTGTGTGTAACCCCCACTTACCGTTGCCAGCTCCTGGAGTTCAGGATTCAGCCTCTGGAGAGCCTTATCCTAAAGGGCTACAGCTATAATGGCTATTAGAGCCCCCTGACTCCATTCCCAGCCTGCTTGGAGTTTAGGGTCAGGACAGAAGGAACTAAAAACCTTCGTCAAGGCCAACAGGGAGGCTTCTGCCTGGGGGATCTGGATGACCAGTCCACTGAACCTATGACAAGCTACAGCTGCACAGTCCCAGCGACAAGGCAGACTGATTTTACACAGAGTTTTAGTTTGGAAGCTGGAAGAGAGGCAGCACCAGCATCTGGAGAGAGAGATCCAGTCTGGGACTGGCTACCGATAGCCAGCTGAGACTTTAGGAGGATTCCAGAGCAGGGAATAGCAAGCCTGGCTGGATCCAGGACATAATTCTGCCCCATTCAGGGATGAAGAAAAGTTAAGGGGACTTTTGTGTAAACCGTCCAGTGCTGCAGTGGTGAACACACTATACCAGGATACACAAACTCCGCCATACTGTCTGCCTTGGGAAGGTGCCAGGCAGACAGCTGGGGTTTGGAGGAACTTATGAGTGTTAAATTCTGGAGAACAGGCTTACTTACTACTAGAGATGACCAGCAATTTTGCCACTCAAGTTACTGGTTTTATGGTAAGTATGAATGAGGGCGGGTGAATATGAATGTTGTGCTGGGAGATTTGTACTGATTTGTGTGGGTGGGGAATGAGGGATGTGTGCTAAGGTGAGGAGTTGTGTGTGTTTGATGTTATTGTGTGTTCTGTGGGTGGTTGTGTTGATTTGTGTGTGGGTTGTGTTGCGCTGGGAAATCTGTGTTTCATCTACCAGCGGCAGAGTGCAATGTAGTGACACACAACTCGAATATACATCAAAGTCACATAGTCAGAAATTCATGTAGAGTGGAGATGTCGAAAAGTCATTTTTTAACACACTTCTACAATAGATGTAAGAATCGAGTGAATACTGTGGAAAATTGTGTTTCTTGATGCCAAAGAATAGAATTAATATCTTTCAGCATTATAAATCCAAATGTGAGTATCTTTTAAGCTTTATTAACATTAGGTTAATTTATCGGGCTGTATAATTATTGAAATTCTTTGTTGTAACAGGTTCACATGTAATAAATAAGTCCATAAAAGAAAAGTACAGCATTAATGCTTAATAGACTATTGAAAGTGCGATGTCACACTCCAGCTGGTAACATGAGAAGGGGAATTACTTCCAAACCAAAACCGGTGTTGGGTTCTTAACGTTAAAAAAAGGTCATTTTGTTTCTGTTGTAAGATGAAACTGTAACTACCTGTTTTAATAGGAAGCAGTGTATGTTGAACTTTAAGCAGTGACACTGTTGGGATTTGGCCCTGCAATGTGGTTTAAATCGCCAACCTGTGGATGGTCAGCCATCCTTAATTGCTATAATGCTTTGCATGGGAGCACAGTTAAGTACATAACATTATTCAAATGACCCCCATGCAGAAAGAGGAAGAAGAACCTTCAGGGAGCTATGGAGTTGTAAAACAAAAAGGCTGAGAAGGAAAAGGACCAAGAAAACAGGCAGGGATCCTTCCTGAAATACTCTTCTCTTTAAGGAAAAAAGATTGGAAGCAGTCACAGCATCCAGGTGAAGGATTTTATGGCGAGGAGATTAGCTCACATCCGCATGGATACAGTTTGGAACTCAGATGAAGTATATTACTTCGAGATGAGGGTAGCCTCACATCCACAAAAAATGAACAGTTTTGAAGAACTCAAGATGATTAGAACTGACTTTCTAGATGAAGGCAGCTCACAGCATCAGACTGATTGGAGTGAGAAAATTTAGAGATACTGGCCAAAAATACAGTAATGAAGTAGAAGGAAGAAAGGATGAGGATGTTACGAAACAAGTTACAGTATGGGGAACCAGCTTCATGGCCTAGATGTATGAACACATTGGCAAATTCTCGTGGAACATGGACCAAGAAGTTCATAATTTCCCTGTCTCTGAGGATGAAAATTAAAAAGAAAATTCTCTGCCAGCATTACTAAGAAAACTCATTAATGGGGAAGAAATCATCAAAACTGGTTAAACCATATTCAGCGTCAAAGGACTCTTGTGTTTGCTTTTGCTGCAAGTTGTTTAGAAATCAAGCAATTGGTACATCACCTATGAAATGATTTCAAGGACTGAAAAAACATATCTCAATTCCTCTCTTCACATGAAAGAGTACAGAACATCTTAGAATCGTTTCAAAATTGGAAAGAATTGAATTATGATTGAAAAAAGGAAAAATTGTCCATAGAAGAAAATTTACGTGTGATCAAGGAAAAAGAAGAATATTCAAGAGCATCTGATTGCTTTAGTGAGAGTTCTCCGTGGCAAAATTTTAGCATTCCATGGCCACAGTTAGAATGAAAAATTATACACTCCAGGTAATAGAAACTTTTTAAAATTTGTTGATATACCTAGCTTGTCTATCCGTCATGAAGGAGCATCTACGTAAAATAATGATCATGGAACCCAGTTTAATTACGTAGGAAAAATATGAAGAATGAACTGATTCAAATCCTAGCAAATATAAATTAAAAAGAATTGTAGAAGCTGCCCATTCTGCAAAAATACTTTCAATAATACTGGACTGTTACACCAGATAGGTGAGTCATGTGGAAACAAATGATGATGATCATTGTTTTGTGGATATGGAAAAGTACTGTCAGATAAGATTAATAGTTGAAGGCATCATAAAGAACTTTTTTAGGTTTTCATAACCAACTGAAGGAATACGACTGGAGCATTATGACTGAAACTATCTACAAGAGCTGGAAACAATGATCATATCTGCTAAAATTTAAAGTGGCCAAGGCTTCAATAATGAGGAGTAATTGAAGGGTAAAGACAATTGGGTGCAAAGGAGAAATGATGGAATCAATCCTAGGGCCTTTTCTTCCTTGCGGTGCACATTCTTCTGAATTGGTTGTCAATGACGCGCAGATGCTTTTGGAGGCCAAACAGTTCTTTGAACATAGTGCAAAGTTTTAGTATTCCTCAGTCAAAAAACACCATGGGAGATCTGACTCACTATATGTAATTCTCTAATGTGAAACCACTAGCAGATTAAGATGGAAGTAGCGCATTGATGCTATAAAGCTCTTTGCTATGAACTTGGAAACATTTGATGCCCTAATTAAAATGTCTGATAATACTCCTATTGGATCATCGGCACAATAATGGCGTAAGTTCAGATGAAGAACGCTCTTGCAGAATGACTACTTCAGTTCAAATTTGTGAGCTTTACTCATTTTGTGGTATAAATATCCCTGTTTCAAGATATAACCTGCACTCGTAAGCAGCTTCAGGAAAAAGAACTTGAATCGTAACTATGCTGGCTCTTGAAAAACTAGCAGTCAAACTAAAAATATTCTGGGAATTTCAGAAGTGATGAGGGTTTGAAAGAACACATGATAGGTCTCTGAAGCTTGCTGAAGAAATAGAGTTTCAACAGAATTATGAACCAAGAGACCAGTTTGCAATTTGGGCAAAAGAACAGCAGTTTTCCATAGGAAGGACGCAGACACAACCATGTCCCCTTGTTAGCAAGTGCTACTATTGTGACAGTTGAGATTCTCTGTCATAAAGCAGTTCTAGTCCTCATTAAAAAACATCCAGGATGACACGCTTTATTCCTCCATTCCCCAATAACAAAAAATTGGGGATCCAGAGCTGGTCAAAATAAAACCATCCAGGCTGCCGTGGGCGTGCTAGGTTAGGGTGGGGTGTGCCAATGCAAATATTGAAATTCCTCCACACTCCAAATTCACACCAGATGTCGGTAGAGCTCATCTGACTCTTGCTTAGATATCTGAAATCTAAAAATCTAAAATTTATTTCATTAAAAGAATATGAATATATAGGATGAGAGTATGAAATTGGTTTGAAATGGAGATGAGGATTAATACAGTTAATGGACAAAGTTCCTTGGTTCAGGTTGTAGCATGAGGAATAAACTTCAGTTCAAAATCAAGCTTGAGTACATAACTTGGTATGGTGGCTCATTCAGTACTTTGTCGAGCTTATTTTGTAGCAAGGTTCCTTCCAGAAGTAAGAGAGGATGAAAGACAAAATGAAGTGGGGTTTCATGGGCCTTTATATTCTTTCTGCTTGTGGGTGGAATCGTTTTAACTCTTGTGCAAAATCACAAGTATAATAATGAGTTGTAGACATGGGCAAGATCACAATCCATGCATGACTCAAGTTCTTTAACAGGAGATAGCCATGCGCACATACTAACCTTGAACGTCCAGAGAAGACTTTCAGTGGATGCGTCTCCATAGCCTTGTCAGTTAAGTGTTTCTTGATTGTCACTATCTGCAAATTCCTTTCTCAAGAAGCTGACCAAATGCTTCACTAATGCTAACATGAGATACAAGTACATAGCCAATATTCATAACTCAAATAAAAAAAGATAACACATAGATAGCATAATCATAACCAGAAATCATAACTTTTCATAGGCCTCACACCACATCTTTGTACAATATTTTGCTGCAAATCATGGAATCATAGATATTAGGGTGGAAGAAAGACCTCATGGGGTCATGTAGGTCCAATCCCCTGCTCAAAGAGACCAACACATACTAAATCATCCAGCCAAGGCTTTTCAAGTGGCCTTAAAAACTTAAGGATGGAGTTCACCACCTTCCTTGGTACCTCATTCCAGTCATTCCATCTAACCTCCTAGTGAAAAGTGTTTCTAATAACCCAACCTGACTCCACACTGCAACTTGAGACCATGCTTGTCTGTCAGCTGCCACCATGAGAACAGGCCTAGTCCTCCTCTTTGAACCCCTTCAGTAGGCTGAAGGATTCCATCAAATGCCCCGCCTCACTCTCTTCTTCTGCAGATTAAATAATCCCCAGGTCCCTCAACCTCTTCTCATAAATTCATGGTGCACCAGCCAACTAATTCATTTTGTGCCCTCTGCTGGACTCTTTCCTTTTGTCACTCCCTTCTGTAAGTGAAAAGGACCAAAACTGGACAATACTCCAGGTTTTGTGGAGCTCACATTGCCAAATAGAGTGGGAATATCACTTCTCCTTAACTCTGAGCAATGCTCTACGTCATATCAGCCCAATAGGCCTGTTGGCTTTCTTGCACGAGGGCACATGTGACTTCTATCCAGCTTCTTGTCCACCTGTAATCCCCAGTCCTTTTCTGCAGAACTGCTGCTTAAATGGTCAGTCCCTAGCTGTAGCGATGTATGGGATTCCTTTCTTCCTAATTGAGACTCTGCACTTATTCTTGTTGAACTTCATTCAAATTTCCTTTTAGCCCAATCCTTCTCGCAAATTTGTCTAGCTTCTTGGACACTTTCCCTACCTCCAGTGTTAATCTACCTCTCCCCCCAGCTTAGTGGTCATCTTGCATATACTTGCTGGAGGGTTGTCGAATTCAGTTCACGTCATTGCTTGCTCACAGGCAAAGTTGAGGTGCAATGGGCAGGGTTAAGAGTGCCGCCATTGAGGCTGTAGTGGACATACTCTCTGACTACCCCCACCCCTTGCGGAATCGAAAATCACTTCAGATTGATTGAGGAGCGGAAATCCACTGGGAGGAAGTAGTAGCTCTGCCTGGAACTGCACGTTATGAATTCTGCGTGCTTTGTGACCAGAGGTAAGAGCAGTTTATAAGGGCCGAGCTATGCCAGCCATGCTCAGAAGGGACTCAGGCTTGTAGCTGATATCGTGTGAGTGCTTCGTAGGACATGGACTGACCTCCAGACCACGCGCACTGTCTACATAGTCACTGTTAGGTACAATACTCCTCAAGTCATGACGTTGTGTTTTAGGACACTGCGTGCGGCTCATAGAGAAGAGGTACACAATGTGGAGGCAGGGACCTACTCTCTCGCAAGAATGAGCTCTCAGAGGTGATTTAGTCGACTTATCCAGTTCAGGAAACGAATGTAGTAAAGGCATCCAGCGGATTATTAGAAAATAGTCCTACATGGGTTCTTCTTGCTTTGCCTCTTTTCGTTATATTTCGCAGCACTTATAGGCCTCACGTTGTTTCAACTTTCTCAACACCACCTCACAAAGGCTTAGAAACTGTGCACCTTCTAATCACAACTAAGTGGCACATGAAACGAAATGTGCAAGAGTCATGACTGTATCCACGCAAGCCTGTTGAGTGGTATGGATATGCTCACTTTATGTCTCCGACTCCCTTGACTGTACATCTCTAGCTTGGCACAATCAGCGGTGTCCTGTGTCTTAGAATCCTGCGCAACTGCTCCAGAGCTTCGCTCGCGAGCCATAAATTTTCGCGTAGTCTTCTCCTATGGATCTCGAGCCGTGTTCTACTCTTCTCGGTAGTCCGTCCAAGACTGCATGTTTGCTCACCACGATCAGGACTTTAGGAGCATGAGTTTGTCAAAGGGATACCCCACCAGGGCATGGAGAGCAGTAGAGCTGCCAGCTCCGCTTCATCTAGCTCTCAGCAGCTAGCTAGTGTCCTCCTGGATGTTCACATCGTGTCTCCTTCCAATTTTAAAAATAATGGAAGTTTACTATATTGGCCTTTTTCCATTCATCAGGGACCTCCCCCGTCTCATGAAGTTTTCAAAGATAATGGCGGGGAAGAAGGCGTGCTAATTTCTAGGGTGTTCCTCCCCATTCTAAATCTGCTCCTGCTCCCCATCTCTATCAGAGCAGGTGGACACACGACAGGAATCAGGACAACTGAGGGTGTTAAGTGTTGTGTGGTAACCCCCAATGCTCTACACGCAGTTGCCTTTGCTGTGTCATTCAGCGATTCACTTCTGCTCTAGTCTGAGACTTATATCACTAAGGGCTAACGGCCTGATAACTTAGAGCTGATTGATGTCCCCCGACATCTACTCTCACAAGCAGCGCTGCTATGGAGTGTTTTGGCGCGTCAGTCGTCTACTCACTGAACGGTAACTCCACAATAAGATCCTTCGTCGTAGGCGCTCGTGTGATGCTTCTGCCTGGGGAGATCCTGTGCGTCTTCACTCGCCCATCCCCCGCCTCTCACCCTCATGACAAGCTACAGCACTGGCACGGTTAGTCCCAGCTGTCGATGTACTGCTAGAGTCTGTTATTTTTCTCTTATCACACGAGATTTATGTCGGAAGCTGGAGATAAGACAGAGGGCTAGATTGCCTAGGCACTCTGTACTCGCTACTCGAGATCCGCAGCTCTGACTGGCTATCCGCTATAGCTCACCGTGAGACCTCTCGAGGATATCCTCGCAGGTTGCTGCCTTCTAAGAGGTAAGTGATCAGCCTGGTGTCGTGATCAGGACAATAATATACTTGCCACACAAAGTGTTTAGGAACTCGCATTGAGAAACTCTAGGGCATGTTTAGGTAACATTCCGAGTCCTCTCAGTTGCGTCATGGCGTGTGAACCACAGCATTTACCAGCTGAGTAGCACAATACTCGTCCACTATCTGACTCTGCGCTTGGGCGGTCTAGACCACGCTGCAGCGACACGCTGGAAGGTATATGGCAAGTAACTTATAGTCGATGTTTATAGTTCTGGAGAAGCATGGTACTTACGTCATAACTACTAGTAGGTAGTGTGAGCGATGCGATATTTTTATGATAAGTTACTGAGTTTTAGGTAGAATGCATGAGGTGCGGAGTGAATATGATAATGTACATGTGCTTGATTTGTCATGTATTTTGGTTTGTTACTTGATTGTCGTGGAGTGAAACGGATGTATCACTGAGGAGTCGTGTGGCTAAGAGAGAAGGAGCTTGTTGTTATGTTGCACCTAATTGTGTGTATTCTTGTGCGTGGTCTGCTGTTAGATTTGTGTAGATGGCGTGTCGTCGCTCTCGCGCTGCGGAAATCTGTGTTGATTCTTTGTTGAGTGTCAAGTTTCTCTATGGAGTTATCGTCGGTGAGTTGGGGTAATGAGGTGTGCAGAGAATCAATCTCCTCTGAAGAAGAGTTGGCATTTGGCAAGGAACCCACTATCTATTGCTGTTCCCTCTTGTATCATTGACTCATTACAACCAGTTATAAACTTGATGACATAGAAAATTAGCTCGTGATGAGTTAGGGGTCGGTTGATTGAGTTTTGAGTTAGATTCTTAATAGTACACTCATGGGTTCTAGGTCTGCGTATGCATGCACTAGTATAGCGGTACATTACTAAGTGAGGAATTTAATCATGAATTATATGATAGTATCTTTTTACTTCACACTAATTCCATTCTTGACTCTCTAGTGGTTATCCTCGTTCACAGATGAATCGTTACCATCATCTGCTATATGTCTGTTATTATTAGTGTGTCGCGTGGTCCTTTGCTGGGATTATAGTGGTTATCTCCCACATATGACTTCTCTCCTCGTGCCTAGGGGCTAATCTTCTCTCCATGACTCTCTGTCCATGTTGTAGAGTGTGATTGCGTGCATTTGCTCATAAGTTCCGCACTCCTGTGATAGATACCTGTACCTCAGTGGAGCAGTCATCCGAGTACGGTGCGCAACAGGCCGCAGCCAGAAAAACCAGATAGTTCAGGACCTCGGAGCCATGACGAGCGAGAGAGTGTAAGAGTATGTGAAGCTCACGTCAGAGGATTATATTGTGATAGTAAAGTGTCAGGGTGAGAGAACAGAGGGTCGATTACCTCAGGAGTACTGAGGCCCATGTAGTTACTGTAACCAATCATCAGGTGCCTCACCTGTATGTCATGTCACACTGTGATAGCTCCATAGGACTACGTTCGCTATGATCCAGCGAGATTAGTGGTATTCCACAATAGTGACTTCCATTCGACCATACTAGACTGTAATTATGCAGTTTTTACTGCGGGTCCTTGCACATCCACAACAGTAATTTCTGTGAAGTTTAGCTGATCACTCCATATTCTATTAGACACATGATATGATCAGGCAACATGTCTATTAGAGAGAGACGAGTTATCTCAATCGCAGACCAATCTTGACTAGACTTAGGAAAGGGAAACTGTTGCCAAATGCACCCCTGTAATGCACATGCCTACCGCTGACTGACATGTAGATAATCTTTTGGTATTAAATACTCATCGTCGTTGGCAGGATGTATACATTTGGAGATCTAACAGATTACTCACTGGACGGCGCAATCAAGTCACATGGTGTGGAAATGATGCCTAGTAGCATGATTATGTTGAGTTTCTGAAAGCCTGTCCTCTCATCCGTGTATCTCCATAGATTAGACAGGTAGCAGTGACTCAAATTCCTCGTGTCCGAGAAGAGTCAACAGAACAGCATCAGTCAGCGTCTTAACATAACGGGTTTCTGTGATGCAGTACTCAAATTGTGATCAGCATAAGACTAGATAAACAGTATGCATACAGTACTAGCAAGTCGCGAAGAAGAATATTTAAGATAGAGTAACATTTACTCTGACACCCATCACATACATCACGAGGTGAGAAAGATAGAAACAGACGATGAAGACCTCTCTTGACACTCACATAGTACTTCCTGTCTTCCTTACTGCCTCAGTGGTCTGTGCCATAGTGATGTTCAATAGAGGTGGGCGCCTGAACTATATATAGTGTAGTCGCCGCACATACACACACCCGTCTAGTACGCTATCTTCTCTATGTTCCTGTCCATCTCCCTCTTTGTACCCTAACGATATGAAATAACATAACCCACTTGCAAAAAACTTCGGGGGAGGAGTGCTTATCCTGAAAAGTTGCTGTGATGCTATCATGAGCTAATGTAGTTAGGGCCCTATTGTATACCTCAGATGGGTTAAGTTTCGCTCTATACATTAGGCATCATTACGAGAAGAGTGTTTCTCTTTTTTCTTAACCTTTATTCATTTCTGTAGCTCTTCATTTACTCTTGCTACTCACTTAAAATCCAACTTACTGGTAGTAGAAATAATATGTGTATATTTCTTTTATAATTGATTCTATAACGGTTCAGATATTTGTAGTGTCTTAACAAGTTTAATTGTCTGGGTAACTCCATGAGAACACGCGTGGCAAGTCTAGCTCATGGTGTGATTCGCATCCACTATTATGAGGACAATAGGAAGCTAAATATTACTGGTTGTTCACATAGAGAAGGCCTTAGATATAGTAACATAATACTGGACTTTTTGGGGGGAAAATATCCCATGTTTGTATCTGCGCAGAGAGGATGTATGGGGTCACCTTGCGAGGACTATTACCAAGGCTGGTAATAAGTCCTAGAGTGTATCATCTTCAAATGGACGATGGTTGGCAGTCTGACTTTGTTACGAGGCACCACAGTCGAGGTGCTTACCTGGCAAAGTGCATCGGCGAGCTAGTTACGATGAGATCAGCCCAGAAGTGGGAATCCTACTGTAGAGCTATGCATGCTAGAGTACGAGCCGCCTCAGCTGGTTGGATTGACCACCCTCACAAATGCTCACATGACAATAGCTAATGAGGAACATGAGATGTAAAAGCTCCCAGAGGAGAGAAATAAAGGATGACTAAGAGAAGAACAACTATGAGGAACGGACGTACAGGTCAGTAGCTCAAATGTCCGAAGAAAACTCAAATAAATTAGGCCTTATCCGCTCCACTCTCTCCTTGCCGCTCTCGTGTCATCGGATATCCTGCTAACTCCCATGCCACTACTAATGAGATGTAATGAATATGCCAGGACCAAGTCTCTGTGAACAGGATGTTTTTCATTTTGGTGTTGTAGCATGGTTTACATTTCATTACAGCACATAGCCCAAAACATGTTTGGGAAAAATGGTTATATGATATATAATACAATCGCTAAGTGGCTAGAGAAATAAACACCTGCTCGAAGGAAATCACCTGTTAACAGAGACTGGATCCTATGACCAATTAGGATAGTCAGAATGAAGTTAACGACCTAAGACTCTATGGAACAAATGACACATTGCAATGACCGCTGTAGTTTGGATCATGGCTGTCTCTGGCACTAAAAGTTCTTATTGTCTGATACTTTCTTAAGCTCTCAAATGGTAGCATAGAGAAAAAATATGAGCCTGTCCTTTGAAACAATAATACTCAACATTATTTGAGTTTAATCCAGATAAATAGAGACATCTCGCAAGTCCATGGTGAATAGGTTTGCAGTTAATATGTAGCTAGAATAGGGCTTATTAAATATCAAATTATTCCCTAGTTTGGGATTATACAAAATAAATTTGAAGCCCCATAAGGAAAATGTGGCATTGAGACAACTGTGGTGAGGTAAATAAAGGGGACTCTAAAGATATCTGGGATGGGAAATACTTAGGGATTTGCTCACTATAACATGAGAGTAATAATTTCAGGATTTGATCATATTTACCCACTTCTACATTAGTTTGTCGGAATGAACAAACTCTGGATTCAATCCCTTTTTTCACATGGCACGTAGAAGGATGGGCTGATTTCTTACCTGAGCAGGTCACTCCAGCATGGAAAGGATGAGAGCATGTTGAATTTATAGTCTGGGTTTCAAATCTGCAGTCCCAGATCGTTGACTCACTCCCATGACAACCATCTCCGATCACCATGTATGGTGTGGAATCTTCTCCAAAGTGGGCAGCACTATGAATACTAACTGCAGAACCACATCCCAAGTGTCTGCAAGCTACTGCAGCATGTTTCATAGGTGAGACAGTAGAACACAGAATGAGACTCAGTTCACCAATCTTAATCATCGCTCTCCCAGCACATGGGTTGCTTCCGTTGATCAGCTTCAGATCAATAGCTCCACCTTCAAACAGAATCAGGAGAGAGTTATTGGAGAGAGCACTGAGCCACATCCCCATTATTATTACTAATGGACCAGTCAAATAATATTTGAAGAATATAATTCTGTAATTCCTCACTTAAAATTGTTATGTTCCTGAAAAATTCTACTTTAATAGAAACGATGTTAAGTGAATCCAATTTCCCCATTAGAGTTAATGTAAATTGGGGGGAGGGGAGGTTAGCGGTTAGGTTAAGTTCCAGGGAAATTTTTTTCATCAGACAAAAGAATATATGTATATATACACAGTATAAGTTTTAAACACACAATTTAATACTGTACACAGCAATGATGAATGTGCTTGGTTGAGGTGGTAGAGTCAGAGGGAGGGATATTTCCCAGGGAATGCCTTACTGCTAAATAATGAACTAGCACTCAGCTGAGTTCTCAAGGGTTAACACTTTGTTGTTAATGTAGCCTCACACTCTAGAAGGCAGCAGGGATGGAGGGAGGAGATGCAGCATGGCAGAGAGAGACAGAGACACACACCATGTGTGTGTGTGAGAGAGAAAGACAGAGACACACACCACGTGTGTGGGGGGGGAGGGAGACGGAGACACACACCACATGTGTGAGAGAGAGAGACAAACATTGCCCCTTTCAGTATGCTGACCCCACTCTAAGTACGCTGCCTTTTTAAGCAGATCTGCAAGTTGAGACACCAGCTGCTGCCAGCAAGCTCCCTCTGTCCTGATCCCTGTCGTGTGTCCCCCTGCTCTGTAGAGATGGGGGGAAGGAGCAGAGAGAATGGGGAAGGAGACACCCTGACATTAGCACCCTTCTTCCCCGCCATTATCTTTGAAAATTCATGGAGATCGGGGGAGGTCCTGGATGATTGGAAAAAGGCAAATATAGTTCCCATATTTTAAAATGGGAAGAAAGAGAACCCAGGGAACTACAGCATGGTCAGTCTCACTTCAGTCCCTTGCAAAATCATGGAGCAGGTCCTCAAGGAATCCATTTTGAAGGACTTGGAGGAGAGGAAGGTGATCAGGAACAGTAAACTTGGACTCACCAAGGGCAAGTCATGCCTGACCAACCTGATTGCCTTCTATGATGAGATAACTGGCTCTGTGGATATGGGGGAAATGGTAGATGCGATATATCTTGACTTTAGCAAAGCTTTTGATACAGTCTCCCACAGTATTCTTGCCAGCAAGTTAAAAAAGTATGGATTGGATGAATGGACTATAAGGTGTATGGAAAGCTGGCTATATTTTCAGGCTCAACAGGTAGTGATCAATGGCTCAATGTCTAGTTGGCAGCAGGAATCAAGCAGAGTGCCCCAGGGTCCTGGAGCCAGTTTTGTTCAACATCTTCATTAATGATCAGGATGACGTGATGAATTGCACCCTCAGCAAGTCTGCAGATGACACTAAGCTGGGGGGAGAGGTAGATACACTGGAGGGTAGGGAAAGGGTCCAGAGAGACCTAGACAAATTGGAGGATTGGGCTAAAAGAAATTTGATGAAGTTCAACAAGAATAAGTGCAGAGTCCTGCAATTAGGAAGAAAGAATCCCATACATCGCTACAGGCTAGGGACTGACTAGTTAAGCAGCAGTTCTGCAGAAAAGGACCTGGGGATTACAGTGGACAAGAAGCTGGATAGGAGTCAACAGTGTGCCCTCATTGCCAAGAAGGCCAACAGGCTATTGGGCTGTATGAGTAGGAGCATTGCTAGCAGATTAAGGGAAGTGATTATTCCCCTCTATTTGGCATAGCTGAGGCCACACCTGGAGTATTGTGTCCAGTTTTGGTCCTTTTACTACAGAAAGGATGTAGACAAATTGGAAAGAGTCCAGCAGAGGGCAACAAAAATGATTAGTTGGCTGGTGCACATGATTTATGAGAAGAGGTTGAGGGACCTGGGGTTATTTAATCTGCAGAAGAGAAGAGTGAGGGGGGATTTGATTGGATCCTTCAACCACATGAGGAGGTTCCAAAGAGGATGGAGCTAGGCTGTTCTCAGTGGTGGCAGATGACAGAACAAGAAGCAATGGTTTCAAGTTGCAGTGTGGGAGGTATAGGTTGGATATTAGGAAACACTGTTTCACTAGGAGGTTGATGAATGACTGGAATGAGTTACCTAGGAAGGTGGTGGAATCTCCATCCTTAGAGGTTTTTAAGGCCAGGCTTGACAAAGCCTTGGCTGGGATGATTTAACTGGTGTTGGTCCTGCTTTGAGCAGGGGATTGGACTACATGACCGCCTGAGGTCTTTTCCAACCCTAATCGTCTATGATTCCATGATTTGCAGCAAATATTGTACAAAGGATGTTGTGTGAGGTGTCTATGAAAAGGTTATGATTTGCTGGTTATGATTATGCTATCTGTATGTGTGTATCTTTTTTTATTTGAAGTTATGAATATTGGCTATGTACTTGTATCTCAATGTGTAGAATTAGTGAAGCATTTGGTCAGCTTCTTGAGAAAGGAATTTGCAGATTAAGTGACCAATCAAGAAACACTTAACTGACAATGGACCTTGGGAGACTGCAATCTACTGAAAAGTCTTCCTGGGACGTTCAAGGTAGTATGTGAGCAATGGCTGATCTCCCTGTAAAAGAACTGAGTCATGCATGGATATGTGACTTGCCCATGTGGCTACAAACTCCATTTTATTACTGTGATTTTGCACAAGAGTTAAAACTGATTTCCACCCACAAGAGAAAGAATATGAAAGGCCCCAGAAACCCCTTCATTTTGTCTTCAATCCTTCTTCTTACTTCTGGAGGAACCTTGCTACAAAATGAAGCTCTGAACAAAGTACTGAATGACCCATCTCAGCTGTGGATGTACTCCAGAGACTTGATTTGAACCTGAAGTTTATTCCATCATTGCTACAAGCCTGAACCAAGAACTTTGTCATTACTGTATGTAATCAATTCCATTTAACCAATTTTAACTCTCATCTATATTTCTTTCTTTTATGAATAAATCTTTAGATTTTAGATTCTAGATCTAAGCAGAGTCAGGATGAGCTCTACCCTGACATCTGGTGGTGAATTATGGGGAGTGTGGAAAGGAATTTCAGGTATTTGCATTGGCACACCCACCCTACCTAGCATCGCCCACGGCAGCCTGGGATGGTTATTTTGACCGCTCTGGGATCCCCAATTTCTTTGTTATTGGGGAAGGAGGAATAAAGCGTTGTCATCCTGATTATTTTTATGAGGAACTATGAGACTGCTTTATGACAGAGAATCTCACTGTCAAATAAGTAGCACTTGCTAGACAAGGGACATGGTTGTGTCTCGTCCTTCATATGAAAACTGCTGTTCCTTTTGCCAAATGCAAACTGGCTCTGGTTCAAATTCTGTTGGAAACTCTATTTCTTCAGCAAGCTCAAGAGAACCTATCAGTGTTCTTTCAAACCCTTCATCACTTCTGAATTCCTTCAGAATATTTTTAGTTTGCTGCAGTTTTTCAAGAGCAGAATGTACGTTCAAGTTCTTTTCCTGAAGCTGCTTACTAGTGAGGTTAATCTTGAACAGGATATTATACCACAAAATGAGTAAAGTCACAAATTTGAACTTGAAAAGATCATTTGCAAGAGCTTCTTCATCTGAACACGCCATATTGCCAGATGATCCAATAAAGGTAGTATTATCAGACATTTTAATTAGGGCATCATAAATGTTTCCAAGTTCATAGCAAAGAGGCTTTTAAGCATCAATGCCACTCTCCCATCTTATCTGACTAAGTGGTTTCACAATTAGAGAATTCATATAGTGAGTCAGAATCTCCCAATGGTGTTTTGAGCCTGAGAAAAATACATAAACACGTTGCACTTGTTCAAAGAAACTGTTTGCCTCCAAATAGCATCTAGCAGCGTCATTGACAACCAAATTCAGAGAATGTGCACCGCAAGGAACGAAAAAGGCCCTAGGATTGATTTCCATCATTCTCCTTTGCACACCATTGTCTTTACCCTTCATATTACTCTCATTATGATAGCCTTGGCCATGTAAATTTTTACCAGATAATGACATTGTTTCAAGCTCTTGTAGAATAGTTTCAGTCATAAATGCTCCAGTCATGTCCTTCAGTGGTACGAAACCTAAAAAATGTTCCTTTATGTGCACTTCAACATTATCTTCATCTGCAGACTTTTCCATATCCACAAAACAAATGATCATCATCATTTGTTCCACATGACTCATATCTGCTGTACAGTCCAGTATTATTGAAAAGTATTTTGCAGAATGGGCAGCTTCTACAAGTTTCTTTTTAATTATATTTGCTAGGATTTGAATCAGTTCATTCTTCATATTTTTTCCTACGTAATTAACCTGGGTTTCATGATCAGTTATTTTACGTAGATGCTCCTTCATGACAGGATCAGACAAAGCTAGGTATTCAACAAATTTTAAAAAGTTTCCATTACCTGGAGTGTATAATTTTTCATTCTACTGTGGCCATAGAATGCTAAATTTTGCCCACGGAGAACTCTCACTAAAGCAATCAGATGCTCTAATATTCTTCTTTTTCCTTGATCACACGTAAATTTTCTTCATGGACAATTTTTCCTTTTTTCAATCATAATTCAAGTTCTTTCCAATTTTGAAAACATTCTAAATGTTCTGTACTTCTTTCATGTGAAGAGAGAATTGAAGATATGTTTTTCCAGTCCTTAAAATCATTTTCAGTAGGTGATGTACCAATTGCTTGATTTCTAAACAACTTGCAGCAAAAGCAAAACACAGAGTCCTTTGACGCTGAATATTGTAACCAGTTTTGATGATTTTCTTCCCCATTAATGAGTTTTCTCTAGTAATGCTGAGCAGAGAATTTTCTTTTATTTCCATCCTCAGAGAAGGGAAATTCATGAACTTCTTCGGGTCCATGTTCCACGAGAATTTGCCACATGTTGTCATAACATCTAGGCCATGAAGCTGGTTCCCCATACTGTAACTTGTTTGTAACATCCTCATCCTTTCTTCCTTCTACTTCATTTACTTCAATTTTTGCCAGTATCTCTAAATTTTCTCCACTTCCATATCAGTCTGATGCTGTGAGCTGCCTTCATCTAGAAGTCAGTTTCTATCATCTTGAGTTTTCAAACTGCTTTTTTGTGGATGTGAGCTACCCTCATCTCGAAGTAATATACCTTCATCTTGATGTTCCAAACTGCTTCCATGAGGATGTGAGCTAATCTCCTCTCCAAGTAAAATCCCTTCACCTGGATGCTGTGAACTGCTTCCATCTTTCTTTTGATTAAAGAGAAGATATTGCAGGAAGGATGCCTGCTGTTTTGCTTGGTCCTTTTCCTTCTCAGCCTTTTGTTTACGATACTCATCTCCTGAAGGTTTTCTTCTTCCTCTTTCTGCCATGGGGTATTTGAATATTGTTATGTACTAACTGTGCTCCCAATTGCAAGCATTATAGCATTAAGGATGGCTGACATACCACATGGTTGGCGATTTAAACCACATTGCAGCCATCCCAACATGTCACTGCTTAAAGGTTCAACATACACTTGCTTACCTATTAAAACAGGTAGTTACAGCATTTACACAGAAACAAAATGACCTTTTTTAACGTTAGAACCCAACACCGGTTGTTTGGAAAGTAATCCCCTTCCTCATGGTTACCAGCTTGGAGTGTGACATCGTCACTTTCATAGTCTATTAAGCATTAATGCTGTTACTTTTCTTTTATGGACCTTATTTATTACATGTGAACCTGTTACAACAAAGAAAATTTCATAATTATACAGCCCGATAATAACACTAATGTTTAATAAAGCTTAAAGATACTCACATTTTGGATTTATAATGCTGAAAGATATTATTCTTATTCTTTGGCATCAAGAAACACAATTTTCCACAGTATTCACTCGATTCTTAACCATCTATCTGTGAAGTGTGTTAAAATGACTTTTCGACATCTCCACTCTACATGAATTTCTGACTATGTGACTTTGATGTATATTCGAGTTAGGTGTCACTAACATTGCAACTCTTGCCGCTGGTAGATGTGTTTCATTATGGCTGAGTCATTGCTTATCAAAATTGTGGAGTGGGTCATCTTGACCCTATGTCACAAATTGAAAAAAAAATCACTAAAACAGTATTTATAGTAAAATAGTAAATAAAATATTTGACATATTAATAAATTCTCAGAAATGTGGAGAAATGAATTATAATTCATATTCCCTCTGTATGCACCTGGGAATTGAAATAATGACATCTTTGTTATTTTATTTGTACTTTTTTCATTTTTTTCATTTGATTTTTTCCTCGAATTTGGCGACCCATTTAACTTGGCATCCCATTTAACTTGGAAGAGAAGGACCTCGGACTACTGGTTGATCACAGGATGACTATGAGCCGCCAATGTGATATGGCCGTGAAAAAAGCGAATGCAGTTTTAGGATGCATCAGGCGAGGTATTTCCAGCAAAGATAAGGAGATGTTAGTACCGTTATACAAGGCACTGGTGAGACCTCATCTGGAATACTGTGTGCAGTTCTGGTCTCCCATTTTTAAGAAGGATGAATTCAAACTGGAACAGGTACAGAGAAGGGCTACTAGGATGATCCAAGGAATGGTAAGCCTGTCTTATGAAAGGAGACTCAAAGAGCTTGGCTTGTTTAGCCTAACCAAAAGAAGGTTGAGGGGGGATATGATTGCTCTTTAAATATATCAGAGGCATAAAATATTAGAGAGGGAGAGGAATTATTTAAGCTTAGAGTACCAATGTGGACACAAGAAAAAATGGATCAAACTGGACACTAGGAGTTTAGACTTGAAATAGAAGAAGGTTCTAACCATTAGAGGAGTGAAGTTCTAGAACAGCCTTCCAGGGGGTGGGGTACAAAAGACATATCTGGCTTTAAGAAAGCTTGATAGTTTATAGAGGGGGGATGTATGATGGATAGCCTAATTTGGCAATATTTGGCAACTGATCTTTGATTATTAGCAGGTAAGATGCCCAGTGTCTTGATGGGATGTTAGATGAGGGTGGGGATCTGAGTTACTACAGAGAATTCTTTCCTGGGTGCTGGCTGATGAGTCTTGCCTACATGCTCAGGGTTTAACTGATCGCCATATCTGGGGTCAGGAAGGAATTTTCCTCCAGGACAGATTGGCAGAGGCCCTGGAGATTTTTCGCCTTCCTCTGCAGCATGGGGTTCGGGTCACTTGCTGGAGGGGTCTCTGCAGCTTGAGGTCTTCAAACCACAATTTGAGGACTTCAATAACTCAGACGTAGGTTAGGGGTTTGTTATTGAAGTGGATGAGTGAAATTCTGTGGCCTGAATTGTGCAGGAGGTCAGACTAGATGATCATAATGGTCCCTTCTGACCTTAAAGTCTATGAGTCTATGAGTCTATGAACCTCTAGTTCGCCTATACAGATGGGCCGCCCCTGCAGCTACATGAGCATTCTGTTGAAGCCAAGTCATTCTGAATGATGAAGGAATATTTGCAGGACAGTAATAAAGCAGTATCTACAACCTGATCAAATACTAAAAAATGAAGTTGGTGAATTATTCGCATATTGATTCAATCATATCTCTGCTCCTTAATAATACCAACTTCAGGAACATTCAGAAATCTAAGTAGACACTCTGGTGACCTTCCTCAGATCTGGCGAAGACCTCTGTGAAGCACAAAAGCTTGTATCTTTCACCAACAGAAGCTGGTCCAATAAAAGATGTTAGGATACTGGGGCTGGAGAGGAAGTGGAGTATGTGATCCATTGTGGAGGGAAGAGAGTTATTAGTTATTAGAAAATTGGTGTAAATTTGTGAATTTGACTCCCTACCTAACTCTATCTATTCTAGCCTAGTGTAGGCTTTTCTTCAGTACCTATAATTGCAGCAGCTATATGCTACCCAGGGGCAGCTCTAGTTATTTTGTCGCCCCAAGCATGGCAGGCAGGCTGCCTTTGGCGGCTTGCTTGTGGAGGGTCCACTGGTCCCGTGGCTTCGGCGGACCATCCGCAGGCATGTCATCGAAGGCAGCCTGCCTGCCGCCCTCGCGGCGACAGGCAGAGCTTGGCGTGCTGGTGCCTGGAGCCGCCCCTGATACTACCTCTCCTACTCCTACACAGCTAGGTCACTGAGGCCCAGGATAGATTGTCTGGAGACTAGAGCCTTGGTCATATTAGTTCATACACATGAATTCAAAGTTGAACACACATATTTGAACAAATCTCCTAATGTCTTTCTGACACAAGGTAGGTGACGTGGGGTTTAATCCCTTACTGCTTCAGTCAGCCCTGTACCTTCGAGCACCTATACTCCCTTCTTGTTTTTGCATTTGTTATCCCACATACTCAGTTGTGTTCTGGGCCTTGTGGTCTCTCCCCTCAAGTGAGGGGTCCAACATTTAGTTTTGGGTGGGCCTAGGCTCACCCTTTCCCACAATCCAAATAAACCTGTCATTTCCAAGCAGAAATTTTTGTGGGCTGGAAATATACAAGTGGCAGGATGGCTGGTTTCTTACCTACACAGGTCACTCCAGCATTGTTTCAAGATTTGATCATATTTACCCATTTCTACATTAGTTTGCAGGAATGGAACAAGCTCTGGATTCAATCCCTTTTCTCTCATGCCAAGTAGCAGGATAGCTGATTTCTTACCTGAGCAGGTCACTCCAGAATAGGAAGTATGAGAGCATGTTGACTCTATATTCGGATTTTCCAGTATGCAGTCCCAGATTGTTGATTGATAACATACATCTCCTACCATCAAGTACGGTCTGGAATCTTCTCCAAAATAGCCAGCATTATGGACACCAACTGGGTATCCACATCTCAAATGTTGGCAAATGTCTGCAGCAGGTGAAGCAGTAAAACACAGTTTCATCCACTGACCATTATGTTCAATCTCCACTCTCCCAACACATGGGTTGCTTCCGTTGAACAGCCTGAGATCAGCAGCTCCACCTTCAAACACAATCAGGATAGAATTATCAGAGAGAGCACTGAGCCACATCCTCATCATCATTATGAATGGAGCTGGTCAAATAGTATTCAACAAATATAATATTTGGCAAATAGCAGTGGTTAATGCTTTGTGAATCTTTTGCGAATCAAGTCCCAATGTTTTTTCTAAAATATGCTATATTCTCTATTTCAAAATATTTCCTTGGTGCTAGATGGAGATGGTAACATTGTTAATAATGATATAAAAAAGCAGGAGTGTTCAATAAATATGTTTGTTGTATATTGAAAAAAAATCAGGATATTGTAGTCATATCACATGAGGATGATGAAATGCCTTCTAGTCCATTAGTTACTAAAGAGGATGTTAAACTATCTACTGGGGATAAACATTTTAAAATCAGCAGGGCTTGATAACTTTCACCCAAGAGCAGGCTGATAAGATTTCTAGCCTGCTGATGTTCATTTTTAATAAATCTTTGAATACTGGGGAAATTCCCATAATATTGTTGAAATTACTAGAATGGCTGTGTGATTGGGATTCCAGGGAGGGCACGGTGAGATTGTTTAATCAGGGAAAACTGCAAAGAATGGGGCAGACAATTCCCAAAATTGGTAGTTATTTCTAATAATTAGATTCACCAAGCCAGCAACAAAACAGCTTCTACAATACCTACTGGTTACCCAGAAACTAGAAATACAGTTCCCTTAAAGCAACACAGACTTGGGCTCCCACCCAGACAGCCAAATCAAATATGATGAGGGGATTAGTGAAAATGTTGTTCATCATATAAAAAGTTGTACCAATCTCAACAGATCAGACACATTACCCTCCAGGTCAATGAATATTTCAGATGTTATCCAAATACATGCTTACAGCCAATTCTTATTAACTAAATTTAAATTTATTTAAAAAGAAGAAAGAGTATTGGTTACAAGATCATTACACATACAGTTATGAATAAAGGTCTTAGGTCAATTTCATAACAGATATTGTGAGCTTAGAGTTGAAAGGAATTAGATTAGTTGAAACAGAATTAGTTTGGTTGAAACAGAATTAGTTTCATTGGTTATAGTCCACTGTCCAATATCAGGGTGATCCAAGACTGGGGACCTCAGTCTTGCGACTAAAACTTCCTCCTAAAGCTTAAGGAGATCTGAGATAACAGTATCAGGGCCCTAGAGTTCTCTTTATAGTTCTCTGGCAGCATCTTGACAGCGTACAGTCCTCGGGTGAACAATAGGCAATGATAGAATCATAGAATATCAGGGTTGGAAGGGACCTCAGGAGGTCATCTAGTCCAACTCCCTGCTCAAAGCAGGGCCAATCCCCAACGAAATCAACCCAGCCAGGGCTTTGTCAAGACGAGCCTTAAAAATCTTTAAGGATGGAGATTCCACCACCTCCCTAGGTAACCCATTCCAGTGCTTCATCACCCTCCTAGTGAAATAGTGTTTCCTAATATCCAATCTAAACCTCCCCCACTGCAACTTGAGACCATTGCTCCTTGTTCTGTCATCTGCTACCACTGAGAATAGTCTAGATTCATCCTCTTTGGAACCCCCTTTCAAGCAGTTGAAAGCAGCTATCAAATCCCTCTTCATTCTCTTCCGCAGACTAAATTATCCTAGTTCCCTCAGCCTCTCCTCGTAAATCATGTGGTCCGGCCCCCTAATCATTTTTGTTGCCCTTTACTGGACTCTTTCCAATTTTTCCACATCCTTCTTGTAGTGTGGGGCCCAAAACTGGACACAGTACTCCAGATGAGTCCTCACTAATGTCGAATAGAGGGGAATAACCACATCCCTCGATCTACTGGCAATGCTCCTACTTATACAGTCCAAAATGCCGTTAGCCATCTTGGCAACAAGGGCACACTGTTGACTCATATCCAGCTTCTCATCTACTGTAACCCCTACATACTTTTCTGCAGAACTCCTGCCTAGTCACTCAGTCCCTAGTGTATAGAAGTGCATGGGATTCTTCTGTCCTAAATGCAGACTCTGCACTTGTCCTTGTTGAGCCCCATCAGATTTCTTTTGACCCAACCCACTAATTTGTCTAGGTCCTTCTGTATCCTATCCCTACCCTCCCGGGTATCCACCACTCCTCCCAGTTTAGTGTCATCTGCAAATTTGCTGAGAGTGCAGTCCATGCCATCTTCCAGATCATTAATGATGATACTGAACAAACTGGCCCCAAGACCCCTTGGGGCACTCCGCTTGATACCAGCTGCCAACTAGACAAGGAGCCATTGATTACTACCCATTGAGCCCTACGATCTAGCCACCTCCCTGGTCATTTGTCCAAGCTTCTACTTCTTGTAAGGTTCTTTTTTTTTTGTTTAAGATCAGCAAGGATTCTTTCTACACATTGGGATGGTTTGTTCCTGAGACCTCAATAAGGATTCTTTAAAATACAGCCAGCTCTCCTGGACTCCTTTACCCCTCATGTTATTCTCCCAGAGGATCCTGCCCATCAGTTTCTTGAGAGAGTCAAAATCTGCTTTTCCGAAGTCCAGGATCCGTATTCTGCTGCTCTCCTTTCTTCCTTTTGTCAGGATCCTGAACTCAACCATCTCATGGTCCCTGACTCCCAGGTTCCCATCCACTTCTCTTCCCCTACTAATTCTTCCCTGTTTGTGAGCAGCAGTTCAAGAAGAACTCTGCCCCTAGTTGGTTCCTTCAGCATTTGCACCAGGAAATTGTCCCCTACACTTTCCAAAAACTTCTTGGATTGTCTGTGCACTGCTGTATTGCTTTCCCAGCAGATATTGGGGTGATTGAAGTCCCCCATGAGAACCAGGGCCTGTGATCTAGTAACTTCTGTTAGTTGCTGGAAGAAAGCCTCGTCCACCTCATCCCCCTGGTCTGGTGGTCTATAGGAGACTCCCACTATGAAATCACCTTTGTTGCTCACACTTCTAAACTTAATCCAGAGACTCTCAGGTTTTCCTGCAGTTTCATACTGAAGCTCTGAGCAGTCATACTGCTCTCTTACATACAGTGCAACTCCTCCACCTTTTCTGCCCTGCGTGTCCTTCCTGAACAGTTTATATCCATCCATACAGTACTCCAGTCATGTGATTTATCCCACCAAGTCTCTGTTATTCCAATCACATCATCATGGCTTTGAAGTAAGACCTTCTATTTCCTAAACACCACCAGTAATTAGCTGCATGGATAAGAATAAGGCAACTGCCCATCTTCCCCCAGTTACAGGTAGTTTACTACAAACTTCAAAGAGAAATAAAGACAATGATATCACTGTTCATCTAAATTTTAATGTTTCCTTCTGATCGCTCAATTAATAGAACATAGTGACAGACAGGAACCATCTGGTTACATTGTTAACCTCTAACAAGATACAGGTAAACATTTCCTAATTCTGTATCATTACAAGTCTACATTTCAAAGCTCAAGTTTATCTAATATGGAATGGCCCTAATTATCATTTACATATTTTTAATATGTCTCTAAAGGTTGAATTTGGGTTATGTAACCTGCTAGTTGCTTAACCATTTTTGACTCAGTGTCACAGGTTGATACAAGTAACTGTAAATGTAAGATACTTTGTTTGATTTAGTATTGTACATCATTCTGATTAAAAATGGGCACTATACAATAAGTATAAAGTACACTAAGATCTCTACAAGTGGTTCTTAATGAGGAATCATGATTGAAGTGTGTGTTTGTAATGGGCTTCTGCACTCTCACTGTGCTGATCAGCAATGATCTGGAGGTAGTTATATAAGTCACTGCTGCTAATATTTGGAGTTGACACAACGATTGGCAGAGTGGTAAACAATGGGTAGTAAGTAGGAGTAAGGAGTTGATTTTACCTTTGTATATGGCAGTTCTGGTGTCCATATATTTTAAAGGATGTTGAAAAACTGGAGAGGGTGCAGAGAAGATCCTCTACAATGATTTGGGGCTGGAGAAAATGCCTTATAATGAGACACTTTAAGGGATCCATTTGTTTATCTTATCAGAAAGAAGTTTGAGAGGTGACTTGATTAGTCTTGTCACAGAGATGTCTCTATACTGGGCTGCAATACTTTCATCTCACTTTGGTTGTTGAGTTTAGTGTGTGGGTGCTGGCAGCCTGTGATGTACAGGAGCTCAGACTAGGTAAGGATTTCCCAAACTTGGTTCATGGCCTGTTCAGGGTAAGCCCCTGGCGGGCCGTGAGACATTTTGTTTACCTGAGCACCCACAGGTATGGCCATTCTCAGCTCCCAATGGTTGCAGTTTGCCATTCCCAGCCAATGGGAGCTTCTGTAGTGGGATGCGGACAAATTGGAGAGAGTCCAGTGGAGGGCAACAAAAATGACTTTCTGGCATATGCCTCCTCTGATACTTTATTACCTAATTCTGCGGGCATGGTCAATGCTACATTCCTTGTTTTCCTTTCAATCCAAGGTCTTAATATATTTATATGAAAGTTCTTTCTCTTTTCTTCAGATAATTCAATTTCACAATATGTCACTCCTACCTGCCTTGATACTACAAACAGACCGTGCCATTCAGCTAGCAGCTTATCTTTCGTAGTGGTGGATAACAATAAGAGAACTTTACTTCTCACCCAAAGCTGCAAAGAGTGCTGTGGCACCTTATAGACCAACAGATATATTGGAGCATGAGCTTGCGTGGGTGAATAGCCACTTCGTCGGATGCACCCTAAGCTGCCATTCCTGAACTTGTTTATTATATCATCTTGTTTATGCCTCCTCTTCTAGATTTTCTTCAGCTCTGTGGGAGACCTCTGCAAATTGTCCTTCAGGTTTATAATATAATCAATAATATTGGGGGAATCAGTGGTTCATCCCTGCAAACTTTCTTTGATCATGTCTATGGATCACTAGGCTGTCAGCCATACAACTCGAATGGAGAGAATTACATTGAAGCCTGTGTGGCTTTTCAATAAGCAAATGAAAGATAAAATCCCACTGTCTGGGTACAGACTGTGCATATATTTTTAATGTTCATTTCAGGAATTGGTCCATCCTTTCCACTAGCCCATCCACCAGTGGATTAGGAATCATTTGGATAAGGGCTACTTCAGATGGCTTTAATGCCTAAGAGTTGGTAAAACTCTTTTAATAGGGATGCTTGGAAATTAGTTCCATGATCTAACAGGAACATTCTATGGATGTCCACCCTCCTAAAGAGTATCATCACTTCCTCTGCAATTCTCATGGCAGTAGCACTGTAAAGGGACTGCTCTGGATATTGAGTCATGTAGTCACAAAAAATTAAAATGTATTGAGTCATTTGGTAATTCTGTTCTAATGGACTCATGCTACTCATTGCAATCCTTTCAAATCGTGTACCTATGATAAGAATTGAAATCAACTGATGTCTGTTTTTATTGTTTCTGGTCCACTATCTAACATTCTGGGCAGGATTGACACCATTCAGCTCCTTCTTAATAAATATTCAGCCGGAAAATTCTTTGCAACAGTTTCACCAAGATCCTCCTCTGACAGCCTTTTATAGAAAGTCTGATGATACTGTCTTCTTTAGATATTTAGCAATATCCATAGTTTCTTTCACGTTGTTTATATGGATGCCAGTGGCCCTTAGCCACTTAGCATATGCACACTGTAATGTGAGCCCAGGGTTAGTGAAACTGGAGTCAGCAAACCTTGGGTATGAGAACCCAGCTCTTGAGCATCTACACTCATTACTGACCCCTGGCTGAGAATATTTCAACCTGGGCCCCAGCCTGGGGCTCCAGTATCTGTATTGCAGCACACAGTCCTGAATCAAACTAAAAATATTCCAGATTTCCTAGTGCCCTTCTCAAAGGTGGCCACTCTAGCCCTTTATTTATGATACATGTGACATTCTGCACCCCAGAACACCATATATTTACCATGGTGATATAATTATGATATGTTTTGTACAAAGTAGGCCTTGTGAGGTATCATTCTAAAAGTCTTGCTCTGCTAAACATTAATATGTCAGTGGATTGTATTTGCTATCATCGTACGTGGTCATGAAATCTTGCTATGTGTGAGTTACTAAAGTGTGATGTGTGTGTGACTGGAAACACACAAAACCAGCCTTTCAGGTACAACAATGGAGTAGCCAGACAGTGTTAATTGCTGTCATCAACACCCTTCAAAGGAAGAATCTACTAGCTCAGGAATTCTGTATAAGGAAGCCTTCTCAGAAGGAGCACCCAGACCATGGAGAATGTTTGGCCAATGAGGGAGAACCCCCACGTCACATACATAGACTTTCCAGCAAGCTGGAAGAAACTATAAAAGATGGGTAGTGACATCATCACTTGTCTTCACTTCCCCACAACTCAACACCTGGAAGAACCTCTGGAAGAAAAAGGACTTTGAACAGGGGAAGGGAACCCAGATTGCAAAGCAGATGCAGCCTGTGCCTCAAGAATCTGTAATCCTGCTTGTATCATCAGTCAGGATGAGATATTGCTGATTCAAACCCTATCTAGTTTGTATAAGTCTTAGATTGGATTTTGTTTGTTTTTGTAGATAACCTGCTTTGATCTCTTTGTTATCACTTATAATCCCTTAAAATCTATCTTTCTGTAGTTAATAAACCTGTTTTATCTTAACCAGTGTGTTTTTGAGTGAAGTGTTAGGGAACCTTAGCTCTGTTAACAAAGGCTTGTGCATATCTGCCCCACATCGAGGGGGGAGCAGACTAATTAATGGGCTTGCACCATATAGATCCCTGTGCAGTGCAAGACGGTATAATTTTGGGTTTATATTCCAGTAGGGTGCAAGGCTGGGGAGCTGTGAAATTGGCTGGTGCCTCCATCGTTGGTCCATGAATGGCTTAGGTAAAGCACTCAAGTGACTCAGTTTGGGTGTGTGGTGCCACCTGCTATCATGTTGGGTGACAACAGGGCCCGGAGTATCTGGCTGTGGGTTACCAGCAAAGCAATGTGGGAGGCCAACCCAGCTGAATGATTTGGGGACACAGTGGTTCCAACAGCTTCCAGGCTTCACTCCGCGGGTACCCCTCATCACAGTGCACTGTGAGATAACTTGACTGTCCGTCCCTGTGCATCATAGGTAGTTTGAGCAGTTCACCAACACATCCTGCTGAGCCAGTACTCTCAGCCAGAAAGTGCAGCTACTGCAGCTGGACCTGGATGCACCCAGGCAACATAAATTAGAGGTGCTCTTTGCTCCCACATAATGGATTTGCATGGGTCAATGGAAGAGGAAGAACAGTAGCGTTACGAATTTACTTGTGCAATGCTTCTTGTACATTAGGTAAGGAAGAGGAGGATTGATTCCCAGGAATTGTACCTTATGAATGAGATGACCACATAGGAAACTGGAATTGTGGGTGAGGGGAGATGAACTGTGAATTTAGATGTCTGTATTGAGAAATAAATGGTATTTCTATACAACTTCAGAGTTTTCCCTTACGTGTTTATTTTTATTATTTGAAATACACATTGTATGATGTGATGAGGTCTGGTAATACAAGTTCTTTAGAAAATAAAAATCTTTGTTTTTGAACATTTATTAGGAAAGCACAATATTAAACTATTGCTGGGCGGGACAGCTGCCGTACACCAAACCAGGAAAAGCAAACCCAGACCAGGAACAAGGTGTATGAACAAGGGCAAAAAGTGAAACAATTTCCAAGACAAAAAATTCCTTACTGTGATGAGTCCCCTCGTCCCTGTTTTCTTCTCCCTTCCTTACATGTTTCCTGCACACTGGGTGCTTGGGCAGGGGTGTCAAGGTATTTTTCCCACTTTAAACTGTAGCGTCCAGAAAGTGGGGACCTGCATGTACCCTTCTAAGCTTAATTCCTAGTTTAGATCTGATAGCGCTGCCACCAACCAGAAATTCCAGTGTCTGGTACACTCCCTGTCCCCCAAAACCTTCCCTGGGGAAACCAAGACCCAACCCCTTTGGGTCTTAAAACAAGGAGAAATAAACCATTCCCCTTCCTTTCCCCCTCCCAGATTTTCCCCTCCCTGGGTTACCCTGAGACACTACTGTGACCCAAACTCCTTGGATCTTAAAACAGAGAGGAATTAACTTTCCCCTTGCCTCCTTTCCCCCCCCCCACTCCCTGGTGAGTTCAGACCCAATCCCCTTGGGTCTTAAACAAGGAAAAAATTAATCAGGTTCTTAAAAAAAGAAAGCTTTTAATTAAAGAAAGAAAAAGTAAAAATTATCTCTGTAAAATTAGGATGGAAAATGTTTACAGGGTCTTCAGCTTATATAGACTAGAAGGACTCCCTCCCTGCTAGCCTAAGATACAAGTTATAGCAAACAGAGTTAAAATATCCTTCCAACAAAATACACATTTGCAAGTTAAGAAAAGAAACATAAGACTAATCCACCTTTTCTAGCTAGTACTTACTATTTTCAACATGAGAGACTATTTCAGAAAGATTGGAGAAAGACCTGGTTGCACGTCTGGCCTCTCTTAGCCCCAAGAGAGAACAATGAACAAAACAAAAAGCACAAACAAAGACTTCCCTCCATCGAGATTTGAAAGTATCTTGTCCCCCGATTGGTCCTCTGGTCAGGTGTCAGCCAGGTTCACTGAGCTTCTTAACCCTTTACAGGTAAAAGAGACATTAACCCTTAACTATCTGTTTATGACAAGGGGGGAGAAGGCATCCACAGTGAGGGGTTCAGTTTGGGGGACTGCATGGGGAACATTTGGTCTGTACATCTATTGTTAGGGCCCAATTGCATGGCCCACCCAGACACGGAATTGTCCAGACTGTTCCTGGTCTGCAGCACATTGTACTGAGCAGGGCACTCATGCTGTGGGACAGGCTCATCAGGAACCTGCAGGGTGGCAGCCATTAGCAAAAACAGCGACTCAAAGAGTTCTTTCTGCTGTCTTCCTCCCTCAGATGCTGATCCTCTTCCAGGAACTGAAAAGCTCGTGTCTGCTCCCATGCCGAAATCTTGTCCTCAAGCTGTGCAGCCAGCCTGAGCCTTTCCATTTGCCTCTCAACTTGCCTTTCCACTTGATGCAAGTCCCTCTCTCTTTGGTACTGGACCTGTTTGTTGGCCCTGTCCAGGATATCAACCATAAGTTCATCATGGATATAATACCTCTTGGATGGGTCTGCAGCAGTATGGTGACACAGGCTTCTACTGGAGTGTGGATGCGCTGTCGAGGCAGATGGGCATGGAAGTAGACAAGGCACAGGTGTTCATTGCTGAAATGTCTCAGCACACGAGCAGAGACAAATTCCTTTTGGAATTTCAAGGATATAAAATGTTTCTTTATAGCACTGTACTTCAGTACATTGTTAGAGAGATACTTCAGACCACAGAAGCTCCCTGGACACAGACAGGTTAATTACATGCACAGAATATGGCAGGTGAAAAATCACAACTTCCCCTCGTGTGGCATTCAGGCCACTGCACTGGGCATGGGTGTTAGAAGATCTGTTTTTGCCAGTAATTCAAACCCTACTCCTGCTCCCTTTAGCATCAACACCCTGTTATGCTTATAAAAAGCACATAGAATTTTTTTTTTAGAGAAAAAGGCTATATGCTGCATTTATTGAAGATATAACAATTAGCATATGCATTTAATTATACTATATACATACATACATTGTTTTGCTAATTGATATTATAGTTATTAGTTTAGAGTTTGGATTAATTTAATGGCTAGCTAGGTTGATTATGGGTAGGGAGGAGCTGGGTTTTTTTGGTTGTGATATGATGCTTTGCGGAAGTTTTAGTAGGATGGACCCAAAGCTTTATGGCAAGGTATTTTGTTTATACAGTGATTTTTTTAATTGAGATTAATGAGTTTTGCATTGTTATGTTGTAATTAATTGTTATTTGATGAGTGTTTGTTTTTTGAGCTCTTTTTTATTATTATTTTTTTATTGAGTTTTTAAAGGAGTTATTTTGTGCTGGCTTTGATTATAACTATTTTGTTGTAATTGATAGGTATTTGTTTTATTTTTAGAGTTGTTAATTTGCTTTTTTGATCTTTTAATAGAGGTGTGATGTAGCTTTTTGGCATTTTTGCATTTGTTTGTTTTTTACCATATTTGGTTTAGCGATGGCTTTTACATTTATTTTTAATATATATTTTTTATTTATACATAAAATAGAATGAATTTATATAGAACATTTTGAATAGGAACATTGAGTTTCAATGCAAAAGAAAACAATTATAGCATTTTAAACTTATTTTCAAATGATAAACCTACAACAAAGTGGTGACATTAAAGGTCTGTTACTGCCTTGAAATTAGTTTAGACACAAAGAAATTCTGGCTGATGCCTATCTACCAATGACTGTTAGGCCATTCCTTTCTGCTATTCAGAAAGGGTGGCTGGCAGGATATGGTCAAATCATACTTTAATACATTTAATACATGCTACATTATTATCTTATTAGTCTTTATTTTTTATTTTAAATTATAGAAAATACAAACAATAAATTCTATTACTACATAACCACCTTTTGACCCCTCAAGAACAATTCTGGAGTGGGTCATATTTTATACAATTGTTTTATATACTGTTTATATATATATTTATATACACACACACACACTGAGTGACAATTTGGGCTTGTGGTTGTAATTTAATAAACTTTTTTTTTTAACAGTATATATAACACATTTTTAGCAAGCAAACACAGGATGATATTAATACAACTAATAATAGGTGAAACATAACAGACAAAATGCTTTTAGAGCTCGGGACCAGCTTGTAAAAATGTACCAGTGATAGGTTGTTAGGTTTTTTTTAGATTTAGCAATTTTTAGCATGTTTTTTTTTGCATGTAATATTTGAATGACATATTTCTTTATATTTTTGTGATTGTTGTAAAAACTGAGTCACCTTTGTTTTTTGACAACAAGTGATTAGTTAGATTGTGCCAATTTAGGCCAAGGGTAACAGAGAAATTAACCAGGGTGGTGGTTATAGTGCATTGTGCTTTTTTTATTTTTGGCAAATAGGACGTGTGATTGCTAGTCGGTAATACACGGGCATTATATTTACATTTATTTACTGGGGGTTGGCTAATATTTGCATTTTTTTAAAAGTTTTTTTAGGATGTAACATACACATTGTTGTACAAAATAGGTTGCATTTTCAGTTTGTTTTATACACGTTTTTAATTATATGTTTTTGCTGCATGGTTTTGTGGTGATCGGTAGGGATAAGCACACGCATTTTTGAGGGCTTTATTTTGTATACCCTTGTTTAATAATGTGTCGGGGTTTTTTTAAGCTTATTGACCCATAACCCGGGGTAAAGCTAAAAGATTCAATTTTGGGAGCGGGCTTATTTTTTATATTTTTGTTTTTATAGATTGTTGAGCAATTTTAATAATAATTTTATTTGACAACAAATTAGGCTTAACTATGCTGGAAACATATTGCATTGAGGTATATTTGTAGGTGTTAAATAAGGACTCTTCCGTTGTTTTAAAAGATGCATTAATACGCGAACATTTGTAGGTATTATTTAAAACATTTGGTATTTTAGTGATGCTAAATTAAGAATTTGTATTTTAGTACATTTCATGGGTAAGGCAGCTTTATTTTTTAATTGTATTTGTTGTTTATATAGCAGTTAGGAAGTGGTGTTTAGCCACCGCCACATATTTTATGTTGCTTTTAGGTTTTTTAGATTTATTTTCATTACATTTACAGTATTATTTGCTTCCTTGTGAATGAGACTCTTTTGCAGTTGTGACAAGAAACTTAATTTATTTGTAATTACTTGTAGGTTTACAGTATTTATATTTTTATTGAAATTTAACTTTTTTAAATGTGGTGTTTATTACATTTTATTTTGTTTTGTTATTGGAGCATTGATGTGTTTTTATTTAGGCTGTTAAAATAGGAAGGGAGTAGGGGGAACATTTGGGTTTTAACTTAGACACAGTTAACTGAGTTTAATTTATACCAATTTTTATTTTTAACTAATAGTAAATTTGATAGGACTTTTACTGGATTACTTTGAGTTAATTTTTTTTTTATTTTAATTGGGGTACCTTTTTGAATGCACAGTTTTTGGTTTAGATTTTGGTGCATGTGTTTGGGGACCATAGTTTTAATTTATTATGGGTTATTGGACAGTATCCCACAATAACTGTTAGTATTGTTTTTGTTTTAACAGGCTTATTTTATTGATATGATAAATGTGGATAGCTGGAAATTTAGGTGGTATTTTTATAGGGACCCTTTATTTTAAGCCCTACTTTTTAGTGGTTTGATATTTTTGTGGTGTTTATAAGGTGAACCTTCAGTTTTACTCTTTTTTTAGGCATACATGTGGGCATTTTTTAAGGATTTTAAGAGTTGGTTGGTATTTTTATTATCCCATTTTATGAGGATGACTGGATTATGGGTAGGAATTTGTAATCGGTTGGTGGGGAGACAATTATTTTTTAAATATTGGCTTATAAGGAGGGCTGCATTTTCTTATGATTGCTTTAATTATTTGGGCACTAAAAGTTTTAGAAGCAGATATAGGTAGACCTTACACTGGAATTTTATTGTTTGTGGACTGATACTGTGGTGGTTAAGCAGTGCTTTGTGCTTAGGTTTTGGGATTATTTTTTACTTTTTTTTTTTGTGCAAAGAATTTAAACATTATTGTTTATGTAAACAATTTAATTTGTGAAACATGTACCCATTCTGTTTTTTATTTTTTATAATGTGCTATACCGATGGGCTAAGGCGGTTTACTATGGAGTAAGGGCCTATTTATTTTGATTTTAATGAGTGACCCCTTTTATTTATTTTAAGGTACATGACTCAGGTTTTTTGTTTTTTATAAGGCCGCCTTTGTGGGCCTTTGTTTTTGAATTTTGCTGTTTATGTGTTTGATGGCTTGATTAACGCTATACTGGAGAGTGGTTTTATTTTTTTGTAACTATATGAGCTATTGAATATAAATATGCTGGGTTTTATTACAGCTTTTTTTTTTGCTTTTTTTTTTTTTAATTTTGTACCAGGTAACTAGGATTAGTTATTAGGCTCACTGGATGTCCAAAGAGAATTTGGAAGAGTTGGATTTTTGTTCTTAGTTTATTACTGCTGCAGATGGCAGCCAAAATTAGAGGCAGTTTATTTGACCAGTCGTTTTTTGTGTTATTTACTATTTTTTGGAGCTCTTTATTAATAGTGTGATTCATGCGCTTTGCTTGGCCTGAGGACTGAGGCCGGTATGGGTATGTGGAGCTTTTCTGTAATTCCCAAGGCGTCTATTATTGTTGCAAAGATATTTTTTATAAAGGCTCCCCCATTGTTAGAATCTATTATTTGGGGTGCTATATTTATATATACTACTTTATTAAAAAACTTTTTGGCCATTACCCTGGTGCTATTATTTTTAGTAGGAAATGCTTTTACCCATCCTGAAAAGGAATCAGTTATTACAAGTAAATACCAGATTTTTTTTTACTTTTTGGCAATTTATTAATAAAACTAATTTGAGCCTTGTGCTAAGGCCCAAGCCTTCGTTGATGCATTATGGGTTGCCACTATGGAGGACGAGCCTTGTCCCAAGCCCACCACACACAATTTCGCACCCATGTTATAACATTATTTTTATACACTTTCATTTTGCTATTTGCTTTAGCCATTTAAAAGTTTTTGTTTACTTTTTTATGCATAAACTGATGTGCTACATTAAGTAACTTTTGTTTGTGTTTTCTTCTGGAGCTTAGTTTGGTTGGTCTGTACTGCCATTTGTTGGCTTAGCTGTGTTAGCACAGACGTATTTATTTATTTATTTATTTTTGGTTACAACTGCTATGTTATGCTGTTGCGCTTTTGTATTTACTCAATTATTCCAGGTGGCTTTTATACCTGTTTTTTCACTGTGTGCCTTTATATGTTGCACCATTAATGGTTTAGGGTTTTTTGTTACTTATGGGTAAATGTATTTTTATCTTTTTGTATATTCAATATTTTTTTATTTGCTGCTTTTTACCTGTTTTTATACCAATCATGTATTTAAAACTGTATTCCCATCACACAAAAATTGCTGATAGCATAAATATACATAGGTGGTGGGGAATTTTTATATTACTTTAAAAACTGATAAATTGCATTGAACTTGGCATGCTGGGCCAATTCATGGTTTAAATGCTTTTGAATGACTTTTTGTTTTAAGTTAATGGCAGTGTATCTTACACATATTCGTTTTACCACCATTGTACTTTTATTAGTAAATCAAATATGCTTTTTTGGGGCCCATCGAGTATAATTCTTTTAGTGGGGGTGCCTTTACCGAGGCAATTTTTTGCTCCAGAGTGACCTCTAGACATTTATGTTTTTTTGTTTTTTTTTAATTAGGGCATGTGTTAGCATATCCGGCTTGGACAATGCTTTTGTGGTCACCCTTTTGTTAACTAACGTAAGCGTCCATAGAGCCATTCGGGTGTTAGACACGGTCACGGGGATTAAAATTTAATTTTGCTTTTTGTAATTTTTTGGATTTCTATGCTACAGGCCCTAGTTTTTTATTTTATTATTATTATTTTGTAATAGCGCGGCAGCTAAGGCCATGTTACTAGCCACCCAACGAATAGCAAAAGGCTGTGACTCATTAGGGAAACGCAGGGCTGCAGTGTGACAGCACTTTGTTTTAGCAGGTTAAAGCGGAGTTTTGTCTTTTTTTATTTTTATTTTGTTTTGTTTTTAGCAGTTTTTATAATGGATGAGTTATTTTAGCATATTTATAAATGTGTGGTTTTAGTAATACTTTTTAAGAGTGGCCTTCGGTAGAGCCCGGCATTTTAACTAGTGCCCTTACTTTCCTTTGATTTACCTTTTTTCTTGTTGTTGTTTAATGACTATGCCCAGGTATATACCTCAGGTAGCATCAACTGAACCCTGTCTGAGTCTACTTCAAACCCTGTTTTTTCCATTAATGCCAGAACTTTTTCCGTTAGCGTTTGAGTTTGTGCTTTAGTTTCCCCAAATATTAAAATGTCATTTACATATAAAACCACAAAAGGCCTTTCTGGTGGACTCAACTGGTCTAGCATATTCACAACATGCCAATGGGAAATAGCCAGGTTGCTGTGATAGCCCTGGGGCAACTGACAAAAGGTCCCATTATTGCTTTTTTATTGTAAAAGCAAACCGATCTTGTGAGTCCGGATGTAGGAGTATGGCAAAGAAACAGTTGGCCAAATGAATAACTGAGAACTAGTCAGATGTGGCTTGCACTTTTTGTATTACCTGTGTTATATTAGTCACAACAGGAGCCATGGGGATGGTGCCCTTTTTGATTCTTTCATAATTAATTGTTAAATGCCAGGATTGGCTGTTTGCTTTTAGCACTGGCCACACAGGGGAATTAAAGGGTGAATTCATTTTTTGAATGACTCCCTGTTGTTTCAATTTTGGGATGGTTTTCACCAGTTGGGCCTTTGCCTCTCTCGGGTAAGAGTATTGTTTTGGGGAAGGCACAAATTTCCCAACAATTTTAACACAAGCATTAATTTTTCCACAATGTTTTTTTTTTAATTTATATAGAGGGGAATTTCAAGCACCACTTTCCAGCTTGTTGAGTTGTAAGTGCAGCTACTTGTCTTTCCCCCCGTTTTGTTAATATGATATTTTGCCTAATTTTTTTTTTTAATGGGGAGGCGGAATTTCTAACTTTTAAAGAGTACTGTTAGGCATATTGATTACCACATTGTTTTTGAACAACCAGTCGGATCCCAGAATAATTTCATTAACCATATCAGGAGTTTGGATCAAATCCCCTAATGTATCAAACCCTTGCACCAAAAAGGCGATTTGGGTTCCTTCCCACCCGAGACTAGGTTTTGCTTGAAAGGATTTTAAAGCTACTTTTTTAATTTTATTTTTGCTTTTTGGTTTTGATTAAGGATACAGTGGTTTCTGTACATATTAAAGCTAGTGTAAGGGTATACTTACCCTGCTGAACATAACACATGGTCGTCTCCCAGGATCCAGGAGACCTTGCCTATGAACCCCCACCTTTGTGCCCCTACTGGTGGTGAGGGTTCCCCATTCAGTGGGGCCCTGTAGTCTCACCCCGAAAAAGGGAGTGAGGTCTAGGAAGCATTGCAGCGAGGAAAAGAGGGTGGTGCACTAGGAGTTATGCTAGCCACCTCTTTTGGTGGGGTTTGCATCCTCATGGCTTCCCTGACTAGTTCTAATGGAGGGGCTCCATTCCACTGTTCTTGGTTTGCCCCGTGCTGCATTAGTGTTAACCAGGCCCTCCGGCAAACTTTATTTTCCTTGTGCCCACCTCCCTTCTTTGATTGCTGGGAGGAAGCTGTCTCATATTGCCAGAGGTCTGGATATAACCGATCTCCTCGAAAGCAGCCTCTAGTATATCAAGTTGCAATGCAAAAGAAAACAGTCATGGCATTCTTTTACTTATTTTAAAATGCTAAACCTACAACAAAGTGGTGACCTCAGAGGTCTGTTACTGCCTTGAATGCAGTCCAGACACAAAGGACTTCTGGCTGATGGATCTCTACCAAAGGCTGTTAGTCATTCCTTTCTGCTATTCCAAAAACAAAACAAAACAAGCTAACAAAATATAATCAAATCATACATCAATATATTTAATACATGCTGCATTGTTATCTTATTAGTCTTTTTTTAAATTATATAAAATACAAACAATAACTTCTACTACTCTTCCCAAACTGGCATCAGCCTCCATAGGACATTGGCAGTGCAAGCTCCTGGGGCTAGGACCATCCACTTACTTCTCTAAGACACCATGCACCAATACTTTGTGCTGTGTTAGTAATTTTGTTGTAGTGAAACTATATGAATTGTTATTAAAATATAGAAAATATAGCAAATAATGACAACAAATGTTTATGGAATGGACTGAGTTTTACATTTTGTACTTCAGAAAAATCCAGGAGCTTCCAGGGGCCTGTGGCCCCTGGCCCTACCTGATGAAAACACTCCCTCCCTCTCCATAAAATCTGTGGTACATTTTTTCCCAATACTACTGAGGAGTTGTTTCAACCGTACCCCCATCATAAGAATCTCTTGTCCATTAATTGCCACCACATGACATATCTTGGTGTCTCCATGGACACATATAATGGATGTTGAACTTACGTATTGTTATATTTCAACAAATGTCCTTGAAACAGAGTTTGGTGACTTCCCTGAATCCACCAAGGCTTTTACCACCTTCATCTACAGTGCTACTAGTTTAGAAGTGAAGATCCCCACATTTGGCAAGGAAGAGTTGTCAGCTTTCCCCCCTGTGCATCTCTACAATTGGAAACAATGGTTGCAAACAGCATTGGGGTTACAAGAGATTAGGGTCACCAGACAGCAAGTGTGAAAAATCTGGATGGGGTGGGGGGTAATAGGTGCCTATGTAAGACAAGTATCAGAGGGGTAGCCGTGTTAGTCTGGATCTGTAAAAGCAGCAGAGAATCCTGTGGCACCTCATAGACTAACAGACATTTTGGAGCGTGAGCTTTCGTGGGTGAATACCCACTTCGTCAGATGCAGGTCAGACCTGCATCTGACGAAGTGGGTATTCACCCACGAAAGCTCACGCTCCAAAA
>NC_133769.1:151064840-151071127 GCF_003597395.2 Chelonoidis abingdonii | reverse complement strand
CCCCTCTCTGTGACTCAGTTCCCAGCAGTAAAATAGGGACCTAATACTTACCCACTACTGCAAAGTGCTGTGAGATTTACCCAGTAAGATCTGCTCTGTCAGTGCTAGGCAGTATTTGATCAGTAAAGTTTAGATCCAAATTCCCAAAGCGAGGAGTGTTTGGAGCTGGGGGTTTCAGTTCAGACTGGTATAAAGAGAGGGGCCCAACCATGGCATTTGGATCAAGAAGGATCAGCCCTTCCTTGGTATGAAGATGAGCTAACAGGGCTTTCTATCTCTAGTATCTAGGATTCCAGGTCTACGAGGCCAGACTGAGATTCACATCATGAAGGCACCCAATGACCGGAAACCCCACAACAATTTCCAGTCCAGTTAGCAACAGAGCATCTAAATCTAAGAGAAAATGAAAGGCAGCAGGAGACAGAGAATTCCTGGGAAATTCCAGTCCTTGATTCCAAAGCCAAGATGTTTTATTGTCTTTGGATGGTGACAGCAAGAAATGAATCTGGATTTGTGCCCCAAACAGCAATCCTCCATTGTCCATCTGAACTCTAAGGACTTTAACATTTATTATCTCAGTAAGTTGCATTACTGCCAGAAGGTAGAGAAGTGTCTATATCCCCACTGGACAGGTAGGGAAACTGAGGTATGAGAAGGTACCCAAGGTGATGGCAGAGCCAGAAAAAGAAGCCGATAGCCCTGATTCCTGCTCTAACCAAGAGACCACAATCCCCCCAAAGCCAAAACTCAGGAGTCCTGACTCTTAGCTCCCTGCTGTAATCATTACACCTGATCTCCTTCACAAGCTCTGAAAAAGCCTGTGTTCCCAACAGTCCATCCTCTGTAGCCATTTCCATTTCTTATAAGCAGAGCATGTTGAAATGGCTGCACAGACACTCTGGAATGAACTGTCACTGTCCCCCGCCCCGAGGAGGATTGTTGTCTCTGATTTACAGATGAAGAAACTAAGCCCAAGATAAGTGAAGATATGAGTCTAAGATCAAATGGCCACTCAGTGACCGAGTTCAGAGCTGAACTCAGGGAGTCCTACCTTCCCTGTGGACACTGTGCCCAACCTCACAGAGGACTAATCCTACATTTCAAACTAACCAACACAGCTCAAATATATATTGAATGCTCCAACTGTTCATAGGAATTATTCAGCAAGTATTTTGGAAAAAAAACTAATAAATTCTAACCACAATTGCCAGTTACAATTCTAACTAGATCTACTTCACTCTTTCTCTCAGGGCCTTGGAATATATCAGCATTTTCGATTCTTGGGCATATTTCACAGACTCTTTTCCCCTTTGTTTCTTCTGCCCATATTTCCTGCCATTCTTCTCTTAACTCATTTTTAATCTCCAGTTTACTAATTTGCTTGTACACCTCCGATATATTGGTATCTTTGTAATTTTTCCACAGTATTTGCTCCAGTTTTCACTTTTTGCCTTTTTATAGTCCTTTGTGTAACTATCTTACTTCTTTTATATTTCATTAAGTCCTCATTATTCATTGTACTTTTTGCAATCTAATATGGCTTATTCCTTTCCATAATTTCCATTTTACTCTCCTCAGTCTATCACAGTACACATTTTCTATCCTCAGGATAAGTGTGTACCCTAGGTATAGCCAGGCTTGCTGCCTTTATAATTCCCTTTGTGATATCTCTGTTGAACTCTTCAATAGTCTTACTTATACACTGCTCATTTACATATTCAACACTTAAAGAGTTCCTAATTAGCTTTTTTTAGATTCAAGTAGGGACACAGTGATCGCCTTCAATATTATCCTTTCCTTGGTATATAATGAGTGTTGGGAAGTGGTGCCTTCCCATTCCCTACTCTTTATAGATTTCCAAGCTCCATCTTCTTCCCAGGTCTAGACAGAAGAAACTTCCATCAGCACATTTAACCAGGAAGTTGCTCCAGCATTCAGAATTACTAAATTATTTTCATCCGCAAATTGCTCTAGACAGTTTCTGGGTTTTTTCCTACTTTCCCACAGTCTGTTATGATCGTTTAGATCTCCACATACAACATACGGGCTCCTAAGTAATCATCATAAGGTCCTTTACTTGACTAGGTCTGTATTTCTGGCATGTTTCACCAGTTCTAATGGTTGTTTTTTTCTACGTTTGCATTCATTTGAGGCTAATATAAAACATCTCTAACCCTCCTTTTACATTTCCCTGTTCTGAAATGTCCTTTGTGTATCCTATTTAACTTATCTTTCTGTAATGCTTTTGAACAGAGGTGAAAGTAAGCCGGTAGAGTGCGGTACGGCATACCAGTAAGAGCCAGTCTAACTACACCGGCAGGTCCGCTGATGAGGGGAGCCAAAAGGGGCAGCTTTCCTGGGGCCGGGCAATTTAAAAGGGTCTGGGGCTCCTTTAAATCACTGCCGGAGCCCCGGGGTAGCACCAGCAGCAGTGGTGGCTGGGAGTCCCGGGCCCTTTAAATTGCCGCCAGGATGGGCAGCGCTGAAGGGCTGGCAGGGGAGTCTGGCCCCGGATCCAGCCCTTCTGCCCAAGGCCCCACCCCTTCCAGTTGAGCCACACCTCCAGCTTGCTCAGGAACCCGGCCACCCTACGTGCCAGTAAGTCCCTCAAGTTACTTTCCCCCCTGCTTTTGGAACAATTAGTCTGGTGCCCTTGAACAGATTTCCATCTAGTAAAGAAAGATCTCCTTCAAACAGACAGTATGGACTGGGTGTATAGTGCCCAGGCCACTCTGTGCATATAGTATGGATGACTCTTTGCGAAGTCTTATCCTCACCTGTGGCTTTGGCAATTTCAGTCCACATTCTGTCTGTGACTGGGAATATTTTCTTAGGAGGTTCACATGCACATCATGTCCAATTCCTCTTTAAATTCCTGCCTAAGGACTCCATTCCTGGATAGTGGGTCTATTGAGCTCAGTCAACTATATCTTATAGTTTGCTGACAACTTTTTAATCCCCTTAAAGACGTCTTAGAACTGGTCCTCTAAAGAGTACACTGACTTTATAAGGCTCAGAGTCTGATAGATTTTCAACCCTAGCATTGGTGCCCTTTTCTCTTGCACAATTACAAACATTATTCTTTCTACATTGCCTTTTACCTTTACTTCAAGCTCACATACACCAACAGGGGGAATCAGCTCCCCACTGTAAGCTCTGAGCTTTTCCTCTTTTTATTCAATGAGCCATGCTTTTTTCTGTGAGTCCTGCTATCCCAGGCCTAGTGACAAAATTGCACATGGGCTAGTGAGTCCCCAGATATTCCTAGATCCCCAGGCAGCATCCATAAGAAGAAGCACTTTTATCCAGTCATGTGTGTTTAACTACATCACTGCAACAAGTTGCCTGTGAAATGGACACACTGCAGTTGTCCACAGCTCTGTGATCTCCTCATGAGTTACCTTCCTGTGCTGTACATGGGCATCCTGCAGACCTACATTTATCTTCTCTCTCACAAGTGCTGTCTGTCATAAGATCATAGCACACCAGTTCTTTGACGTCTGCATTGGCTTCTTATCCATAGCAGGGTATGAGTCAAGGTGTTTCTCTATAAACCCTTCTGTAGTTTGAGTCCTAGATAAATCAAGGACCCCCCTCTCTCCCTTTGTGACATCTGAGATCCTCCCACTCACTTTTCCTGGATTTGGATGTCTGAGGGCAGGGTGCGCCCAGGGAACAGAGCAAAGCTCCAGTGCTTATTCCTCCCACTGGTGGGATAAATCCTGAATTGCTGACCCACAGGACAGAATCAGGCTCCTTGTTTACTCACATGTTTACCTGACATGCTGCTAGTGGGGCCTGTGAAGGTCTGTCTGCTGCGACAAGAGTCTCAGTGCATTATTATTTGTTAAATAATTTATATTCTCTTAATTCCTGGGTCTGCCCCCAAGACCAAGCATTTGGGGCATTTTATAAATTTGAAATGAAGTTAAATAAATGCAAAGGCTAGTCCTTGGCTATCTGTGGAGATGTCTGTCCAGTGATCTTCATTCACACACACGAGAAGCTATGAAACAATATAGGTGGAATAAAACACCCAGAGCCAGAGATATTGCCTCAGGCATTTAAAAAGAAAGTCCCAAATATTCCCCCTCAAGTTGTGATCATGCTCCTGAACGTGTAGATTTAGGTGCGGAAACCACAGTGCATGGCAGCTTGCCAACATGAGACATGATCTCCCTCCAGCAGAGCCCAATCCAGGAAGAAAGTGGTTTCTCTCCCTCCGCTCGTTTCCCCCATTCAGTGTCACTTCTAGTAAAACACTGTATAAGCTACAAATCTTCAATACATGGGTTTAATGAATTTGTGGGCATCCTGGGGGTATGGCCACCCTGACCCCCTATCCCAGCACTTTAGTATCTAATGAAATCCACAGAGATCTCTCTAATTGTGGGGACTGAGGGCCAGGTGGTTCAGGTAGGGTTAGTCCATTTAGGAGCAGACGGGGAGGGAAAGTGGGACTTTGAGAAACAGAGGCCCCTGGGGTTCCGACAGGCATGTTGGAGGAGATGTGTCAGGACGCAGGAGCCCTAAGTTTGTAAGGCAATTTTATAGCAGCTGAGGTGGAGCTATAGGGTTTGTTCTCCCAGGGGCCAGGTGAAGTGGATCAAACTGAGCTGGTTAAGTATCAGAGCAAAACAGGAAATTAGAAAAATAGCCAGAATTTTCCTGAGGGGCTGGGGTGGCTCATTTGGAGGTATCTCTGGGGCTGAGCACATCATAGGGGAACAGAAAGTGTGAGAGTCTCCCTGGGGTTGTCACATTCAGCTAAAATGCTCATTCAGAAATGGATTTTGTGTCTAGTGTCTCTGGGTCAGCAGCTAGGTTCCCTCTGTGCTGGGCAAAGGGGGGCTCAATGGCATATCACAGATCCCCGCTTCCTCAGGGGCACAGATGGAAGCTCCCCCATTGCACAGAGTTATGGGGGATTTCCCTTCTTGGGACTATCATCTGCCTGAGCTCCCATCAGCCCCGCCCTCCTCTCACCACTCTTAGTCCCCACCGCAGGGCCAGGGGTCTCCTTGCTGGATCAGTGGCACGTGTCACTCCAGTAGCTCTCCATTGTGAACTCGGCCTCCCTCACAGTAGCAGAAACTCAGCAGCCCAGCCTCATTCAGCAGCTCCATGCGGGGTTGAGGCAGCCCTGGAGGGGTCCAGCACATAATGCCTGCACCATGGAGCTGTCCAGCCAAGGGAAGAACTGAGGGCTGCTAGGGCTCTGGAGGGGATTTCCATGCAGTTCCTGCGGGATGCCACTCTAGGGGGCTCGAGCCCTGGACAGACTAGGCAGACTTGTTCAGGCTCTGCCCTGAAACCTGATTGTATTGATGGGCAGCCCCAGCAAGGGGCCCTGAGTCCTAGTAGCCTGAAATGGCCAGTTTTTTTTCCTAGGGAGAAGGCAGCCTGGACAAGTCAGCATATTATTACTATATCCCTGGACCTCTCCCCCACACCCACCAGAGAGACCAGGACAGTGAATTTATAGCAGCGTCTATGGCAGTGGCTCTCAAACTTTTGTATTGGTGATTCCTTTCACACAGCAAACCTATGAGTGAAACCCCCCCTTATAAAATAAAAACACTTTTTTCATATTTAACACTATTATAAATGCTGGTGGCGAAGCAGGATTTGGGGGTGGAGGCTGACAGCTCGTGACCCCCCGGGGAATATCCTTGCAGCCCCCTGAGGGGTCACAACCCCCAGTTTCAGAACCCCTGGTCGATGCAAAACAGGAGGCAGAGGTTAGCTGGCAAGTCCCACATTCCACACTGGCTGCCATCAAAAACACACTTGGAGAGTTCTCATAATGAGAAACAATCTGCTACTTCAGAAACATGATTGATGGGCTCCAGACTCATTTGCTGAATCCCTGGAGAGCAATTCCATGTCAGCAGGGGACAAATACCCCATCTCCTCAGGCTGTGTTTGGACCCCATCATTCTCTTTTAATGACCTGATGGGTATCATGGGGGTACGGCCACTCTGCCCCTGCAGCCATGTTCCCTGGGTCCACGGAATGGCCACTAACAACTTGACTCCAGGGAAAATTTCCCTTTGGACCAGTTTGCACTTTGCAGGGGGAGCTGAAGGTTTGTTCAGTAGAGCTGCTCTAGCACATTCCTCAGCCTTTCCAGAGCTAGTTGTATGGTCCCTGCCTGGACCAGGATGTTGTCCAAGTGCACTTGACGGTCAGCAGGTGGGAAATTCTCCAAGGCTGCTCCATTAATGATAATGATATCTTCATTAATGATCTAGAGGATGGTGTGGACTGCACACTCAGCAAGTTT
>NC_133769.1:151024939-151064740 GCF_003597395.2 Chelonoidis abingdonii | reverse complement strand
GACAGTGGGAGAGTCACGGTGCCTGTTGTCATCTGCATTATCCTGGGAGTCCTTCTCTGTCTGCTGTTAATCCTTCTGGTTGTGCAGGTGCAGAGGGCCAGGGCACAGCACAGAGGTGGGTCCTGATTAGTGTCACTGTCTGAAATGTCTCTGCAATAGCAGGGGGAGCTGCAGCTGTGGAGAGCTGTGGGCATTGGCAGAGCTGTGAGGGGACCTCAGGTCTATGCTAAGTCCTGTCTTATTTAATATTGTCATTGATGACCTGGCTGTAGAAATAACCAGGAGAGCAACAACACTTTCAGATGACATGAACCTGGGTGAATTTGAGAGCAGTGGTGACAGAGAAATAATAAATAGAGGATTAGTGAGATGGTAAATATTGCAAAAAATAGAGATCACGTTAGGGGAAAGTACAAGGAAGTGCATATGAGGGAGGACACTGAACAAAGAGACTCAGTAGGAGGGAAGAAATTCTGGAAAAGAGATTGGGTGATAATTGCCAAAAAATCAAAGATAATTCCAATATTTGGCACTTTTCATTTTTTAAAAAGCGCAACATTTGCTAGTTAATGCCCACACAGTCCCCAGGCAGCATATGTGGAAGTACTAAGTATATAAATATATCTATATGTAAATGCTGTTTTGCTCATAGCTGTGAACATCAGTTTGGGAGAGGAATTATTTCAGGTGCTACCAGGGAGAATAACAAAGATTAATGAGATTAATGTATAATGGGAATTTTTAGGCTAAATATGAGGAAAGACTTGTGACATGGAACTAGCGCATGGGAACCATCATCAAAGTGTTGTTGTGGAAAGGGACGTGGTCTCCGTCACCTGGCACATTCAAATGTAGGCTGGACTGAGCATTGGGAATGTGCTGTAGAGATTAGTTCTGGACTGTCCCCAGAGCACAGGGCTGGATGATCTAATAGGGTTTCCTATCTATAGTTTCTATGACCCTATGCAAACACTATCCTTTTTTTTCAGGTGCCACAAGACCCTTAGATCCCGTGTATGAGGAGATTGATTATAACCTGATGGGAGAGAAGCAGATATTGGGTCACTCAGGTATGTGTGTCTCGTTCCTACTGAGCTTTCCATCTCGAGGCCATGACCCACAGATAGATATCCTCAGCCACTAACTTTGTGAACCCTGGACTGCTGTGGGCATTGGGCTTGTGGAAAGACCAGTTACTGAACTCATGTAGATGCACTGATGGATTATCCACTGGACCAATGGGGCCTGTGTCCAGGGTCCCCAGCCAATTGGGGGGCCCTGGAAAAATCAGTGCTCCAACACGCCAACCTGCTTCGCCTGCCTCTCCTGCCAGGAAGTGGGATCAACGGTGCAGGGCATGCCTCACCCTGTATGCCTGCCCTGCACTCCCTGCCAGGGAGACGGGGAAGCCCACAACCTGACCCTGCTTGTCGGCAGGAGCGGCCGGGCAGGCGGGACTACTGACAGAAAAGAGTGGTAGAGGGGCTCCCCACTTGCTCTGGCTCAGGGCCCACAAACAGTAATCCACATCTGGTCAAGGTGATCCTCTCTCTCAGCGGACTCTTACTTAGACCTGTCCCATTCTCAGGACAGCCAGTCCATCTGCGCCATCTTGTAGCCTTGGAGGTAACTATATTGTGGCGCTCAGCTAAGTGACGTCTCTGGGCACAGAGGCTAGAGTAGTATCATTGGGGAGGGATAGCTCAGTGGTTTAGAGCCTGGCCCTGCTAAACCTAGGATTATAGTTCAGTCCTTGAGGGGGCCATTTCAAGGGAACATGGGGTGAAAATGTGTCTGGGGATGTGGGTCCTCCTGTTGAAGCAGGGGTTGACCGGATGACTTCTGAGATCCTTCCAACCCTAAGTCTTCTATGACTTGATCCAAACTGCTGGCGCACGCAGGGGTAGTTCTGATGCCCCTCCCTACTGCAGCCTTTGGTCTGGCTGAGTTCGGCTCTCCTGCCCTGGGATCAGAGGTCAGCTCAGGAGATGTGGGTAACTTTGAGTCACAGCTCCTTCAATCCTTTGTACCCATTTTGACTCGTAATATCAATCAGCTGGGACATGCCTACTCTCAGTTCTTAGGACATTTGTGAGGCTCTCTTGAGCATGGTAAGTGCATCCAGTTGGTCACAGGCTGTGATCGTGGGAGGCAAGGAACCCTAATCTTTCAACAAGGTGGGTGTCAGGGTTCAGACCAACATCTGAACTCTGGGGTACAAGTTGTGGGGACCTGCATGTGAAAGACCCCCTAAGCTTATATTCTACCACTTTAACGTTAAAACTCTTCCAAGGCACACATTCATTTCCTTGTCCTTGGACAGTATATTGCTGCCCACTTCACACCAAGTGATTTACACACAAAATTCAGTCAGAAGGATCACTTGGAATCCCTAGCCCGCCAACATATATCCCCAAGGCTCCTTTAACCCCCTTTCCTGGGGAGCTTTGAGACTAAAATACCAACCAGTTGATTCCTTTTAGCAACTGAGCTCAAACCAGACTCTTTGTCTTTAGGACCTTGAAATCAACCCAGATGTCTTAAAAGAAGAACTTTATTGTAAAGAAAAAGTAATAAGAATCACACCTGCAAAATCACGATGTGAGTGGTAACTTACAGGTACTAAAACAGATTAAACACAGGGGATTCCCCTCTGGCTCAGCTTCACAGTTACAAACATGAATGAAACTACCTCTGTTAAGCATAGTGAAATTCACAAGCCAAAACAAGAAAGTAACCTAGCACATCTCCTTGCCCTCGATTTCTCACAGTTTCTGTGGTTTTAGATGGATTATTCCAGGCTTAATTTTTCAGGTGATATTGTACCTGCTTGTCTTCTTCCTCTGTCTGGAGATGGAACAACAAACAAATCCTTCCCCCAGCTTTGAAAGTATCTTCTTTTCCTTATTAGTCCTTCTGGTCAGGTGCCAACTAGGTTATTTGAACTGCTTAACCCTTTTGCAGATAAGGCAATCCAGTACAGACTGCCAAGGAGAGATTCTATGCTACTGCATTACATAAAGGTTGCTACCCTTCCCCATAGATTCATGACAGGGGGAGAGGGAGTATTTTGCTTTAAAAGAAGTGGTGTTACCTGTACAATTTATGACTCCGCCCTACACCTCCTCATGGATACTCAGGGCACATAATTATAGGGCTCCCCCCCTCCTCATGGGTACTTTCAGGGCATAAGGGACATAACTTTATCCTTCGTGGCGCTCAGAGCTAACACCATTCTGGATGGATTCAGAACAAGTCAATCCCTTAACATGTAGCAATATTTATTAACAATTAGCAACAAGCCAACAGAATACACACCAAGCATCAATATGCTCTCCAGTTCCAATAAACAGCAACGGGACGTCTCCTGATGGCCCCGTCAGGTCCGTGGCATCTGTGCTCTGGCTTCTGCACAGTCGTGATGGCCTGCAGGGTTAAAAGGTTTTGAGCTGTATCCTAGAGTTAAGTTTCCAACAAGCTTGTCTTTTGACCCTGCATTACTAGTTAAGAGTAAGGATTTCTCTGAATCTGTGCTTTACCAGATTATTATTACTTCAAACCTAGCTAGCAAAAACACTAACCAATCATCTGCACTATCCAGGGTTCACCCAAGTGAGCATGTGTGCTATTTTCCATGCCATAACAAAACTAAGCTTTGGTCGTTTGTGTCAGTTTCTTACTGCATACTGAAAGTAGTCAGTCTGTTGACTGTTTAAGTTATTTTTAATGTGACTATCTTGCTTTCCTTAAGTCTGATTCAGAAGGGTATCCTTGAGAAACGAAAATTTAGGTTGTTGATTCGTTTCATACATGACTTTTCAGATGCTTTGCTTTGTAGCTGGACCCGAGCAATGCAACTGCAGATATATGCGGCCGGGGTTTGCCATCGTTTAACCACAGTGTTAGATCAACAATCTTCCTTCCCTTCCGACTTGAACAACTTTGGGTTTTTTTCTTACATGCTTGTGTTGTCTTGACATATCTTGAAGACCGTCCATTGTTATCGCAAAATTAACATAGGGTTTTAAACTTCAATCTCAAACTATCATGATGTGACCATATGGAATCAGTAAACACAGCCTGTATTCGTGGAAGCAGGGAGTATCACGAGCGCTGAGGTCCACTCCGCACACTTTTGAATACAGAATTGATGTGCAATTTCCTGATATATATGCACCATATAGAGAGAGCCTCTCTTTTCTATCAAACTCGGTATTACTCGTTACTCTTTTGTTGCACTATTTTCGGTCTCAGGGTTTCACTCTTTTCAGTAGTTGTAGCAAAAACTCCAAATTTGAAATTCTTCACCAATTTTCTATAGTCTTTTTTTAAAAAAATTGGTGTTAATATTAATTGGTTCAGCTCACAATGTGTTAAGTTTGGTTTGGGCGTAAGTTTCTTCCATGAGCTGACCTTTTACTGTAGAAAGTTATGCCGATGGTTTGGCTAGCAGGCGCTATTGGATAGGAAGGTCTATGGGAGGTGCGCTGTAAATGCCTCCGTTGCAGCTGCGCTTTTTTGGCGAGGCTGGGGTTTAGGGCGCTGCCGGGGGGGCTGGCGCAGTGTGTGGCTGGCGGGTGGGGGGGCGGAGGGGGCGGTTGTGGCCGCTGGAGGGCTTTCTGGACGGGTCTGGCGGCTTGTGTCTTACATTCGGTTGGTCTGTGGCGTGCTCGCACCTTTGCTCATGTGCCCGGCCTTCCTACGGACGCGGGCTGGTCTTTGCCAAGGGGGCTTCAGGCCGCTTCTAGTGCCTAGTTCACTTTCCTAAGCACCTGCTCTCGCGGGGATTCGTATTTGGACGTGCGCCTATCGTTCTTGTCATGGTCTGTAGGCTGGCGCCTGGGATATCCTTCTCTCTCTCTGCACGGCCTCGGTTGCCCTCCGGGCCTCTCCAGTGACCGGCCTTTACGTGGCCCGCACTCCTTCCTTTGTGGTCATTGTCATGCTCCTTTTTTTTCCTCCTTCCCTCCACCCCAATCCACGGCTCCCCTCCAGCACGGTCTGGCGTTAACGCGACCTAGCCATCTTGGCCTACTACGCTTTCATGGGCGCTCGTCGCGGAAGTGCATTGGGGAAATTTGCAGGGCAGTATAAATTCGGTAACTGTCAATCATCAGATAGTGAAGGATGGTTAGTTGATTAGCGGAGGTCTATTAGGAAGCAGTCTGAGGTGTGAAAACCCAAAGGGAGCGAACTGCTTTTATTGGTAGCCAGGCAGAATTCCACTATTATGACGAAGTGGAATTCACACCAAGTTTCCACGACGCTTATGCTCTGTACGTCTAAACGAGGTTGGCTCTTCAGAGATTGTTTCTTTTAAAGATTCCAGACTACCAGCTACCGCAGCCTGTGATACAGAAAAAAGTAACAGCAGTGTGACGTCCTGGTGGGTGTATCATTGAATTCCTCTCTGGCACTGACTGCGCCCTCTTTGATATGATTTCTGAGACCGTATTTCCAAAGTCTGTGTGAGAATGGGACAAATTCCTGCAGCTGGCCGGAGGATTCGCGTGGTGTCTCATACAGTAGAGGGGCGGAAGATCCTGGATCAGAACAAGGTAAGGCTCTGGGGACTTCAAGGCACAAGGGGTGGAAATCTTTAAAAGATGGTAGGGCGAAGAGAGCGAGGTAAAGGGACAAACAGAAAACAGACTCTTCAACTCTATCCATCGCATGTCGGGCCTGTGCTCACTGGGGCAGACTGAAACCCTGGCAGGGAGACCTGGTGGGCCAACATCCTCTGGGATGCGCACAGGAGCAGGTGAAAAAATCACTGGAAATTGAATTACCAGATTCAGTATGCAGCAGGGACTCTAAACCTCTAAACACTTTAACTGCGCTACATCTCAATAGGCTGTGTCTATGGGTAACACTCAGCAAGCCCTTGCTGTTCAGCACATCAGTGACCTATAACCTTCAACGAGAAGCCCATTCACCCCGGGGGCCAATCCTGCCTTCTTTGGAGGTTAATGTGTCATTTCGGGTACTTGCGCAGGGCGATTCTATGTGGGGGCAGAGAGCGTTGGTTGCTGGACTCAGGCCAGAGGATACCACGTCAACTCTGCAGCCCTCCTCCCTGCCATATGGGTGGTGGTGCGCTGTGATACTTGGTTACCCTCGCTGCGTGCTGAGTCATGAGGGTGGTGGGCCACACCAGCCTCCCCCCAAGATCCCACTTTCTACCGCTGAGCCAAATGGAGCTCCTCGCAAAACCTTTGCATCAACATTCCACCTGCACCCTCTGCAAATGGAGCTGAGACCAGGTAAGTGCCCCACAGCGACCCAAACCTCCTGTCCCATCCCGAGAACACCTCCTCCTTCAGCTTGGCAGATCTTTCACACCTCAGCCTGGGTGCTCGGTCCACTCCCATCCTCAGCTCAGTGCAGAGAGAGGAAGAGAAGGGGCGAATCAGGGAGAGGTAGGTACCCCACTGTCATGTGGGGCAGGGCCAGGGACCCAGGCGGAAGATTCGCGGGCTCCCCCATGGCCACCTTCTCGGATGTGACCCATCCCTGTTCCATTGTCTATCCCCCCCAATCAGATCGACTGCTCCCAGCAAGTACCAGTCTGTCTGACGGACTGTGTACAGTTAATTTGCATTTGAGGCTGATATTTTATCGGTGCATTTTGACGCTCCTGTTTAATATGATTGCTCGAAGCTTATTCCGAGCCTTTACGGTCATATTTACTTTCTGTTTGGTATATTAGCCGCCCCTGCATTAATCAATGTAGAGAGCGTTCCAGTCTCATCCATGAGTGGGACCTAGTTAGTTCCATGCATCTCCAATCCGCGCCGGTATCACTTGTCGAATGGTGCTGAGGGACACACTCGCCGAAGCGCGATTTGAGTCCCAGCTATCGTATGTGATAATTTAATTTCCAAGCACTTTCCTTCACTCGCATTTTCATTGGCCCCGCACTGACTGTATCCCTTGCTGGTGGGATTCAGAATTTAAATCCAGACTTTCAAATATATTCTGATGAACCCTTGATGAGAAATTTGATGATCAATCTGGCCCCGAGCCAATATTCTGTGTGCAGTTCCAGGGGGGAAAACCCCCTCCCCCGCAGAAGGACCTGCAGGAATGGGGGGGCCCAGGAATATTTGCATGCAAGATGGAAGAATCTGAATTTTACATCTGGCACTGAGCATTGAAACAAAAGCCTAATCTGTGCCTATGGGTTTACTCACCTGCTTCCAAGGCTGAACACAAGCCCAAATCACAATCTAGCCCATATAAACTAGACGAGACTTTACATCATGGTTTATATAGTTCAGATTGGATACATGACGTCAGTTTGGTGCAGCAGCCATTTCAGTGTGGTCAGTGTTAGCTAAGCCACCAGCACAGGCAGATCCATGGAAGTCTCAACATTTTCTGTTAGTCTATAAACTAGGAGACTTTACACCATTGTTTATATAGTTCGTTAGACTCAATAGAAATTAGAATATCAGGGTTGGAAGCGACCTCAGGAGATCATCTAGTTCCCACACACCTACCTCCGAGCGGCCATGCCCAACCTAAATCATACCAGCCGACTTTGTCAAGCCTGACCTTAAAAACCTCAACGAAGGGAGATGTCCACCACCTCCCTAGGTAACCCATTCCAGGTTCTTCACCACTCTGCCGCAGTGATAAAGTTTTTCCTAATATCCACCCTAAACCTCCCCATTGCCAACTTGAGACCAATTATTCCTTGGTTCTGTCATCTGCTACCGATGAGAACGATCTACAGCCATCCTCTTTGGAACCCTCTTTCAAGGTATGATTATAGAAAGCAGCTTATCACAAAATCCCCCCCTTCATCGTTGTGCTTCTGCTAGATCTAAACAATCCCAGTTCACCTCAGCCTCTCCTCTGATAGTCATGTGCTCCAGCCCCCTGATCGCCGATCTTTTGTTGCCCTCCGCTGGACCGCTCTTTCCTAATCTTTTCCACATTCGGTCTTGGTAGTGTAGGGCGCCAAAACTGGATTACACAGTACTCCAGATGTAGCCTTCACCAATCGTTGAAGTACGAGTGGCTGAACTATCACGTCCCTCGATACCTGCTCGAAATGACCCCTGCTTTATACAGCCCAAATGCTATTAGCCTTTTTGCTCAACAAGGCACACGTGACTCATGTATCAACTGTCCATCTCCTGTAAACCCCATAGTCACTTTTCGCACTGTCTACCGTAAGCCAAATTCGTCCCTAGGCTCTGTAGCAGTGCATGGGTTTCTGTCCAGTCTGAGTGCGGGACTTGCACTTCCTTGTGTGAACCTCATTTAGATTTTCTTTTGGCCCATCTCTCTTAATTTGTCTAGGTCTCCTGATATCCGTAGTCGGCACATACCTCCAGCGTGCTCTACCACTCCTCCAAGTTTAGTGTCATCTGCAAACTGACTGAGGAGTGCAGTTGATTTATGAAAGTCAGTTCGGGTGCAGCAGCTTACTGTCAGTGTGTCCGGTATAGCTCAGCACCACACATAGATCAGATCTATGGAGGCGTTTACATTTGCTATCGGATTCAGTACGGTATGGGGTCTTCAATTTATTCACTCAATATAAGGTGTCGTTGGCACTATATATCATTTTAAATATTTTATAGGTCTCTTTCATAATAGTCTATAAATATATATAAACTCTTGTTGTATGGATAAAGTAAATAAGGTTTTGAAAATATTTAAGAAGCTTCATTTAAAATTAAATTAAAATGCAGAGCCCCCTGGACCAGTGGCCAGGATCTGGGCAGTGTGAGTGCCACTGAAAATCAGCTTGCGTGCTGCCTTTGGCATGCATGCCATAGATTGCCTACCATATTCTAGTATGTTAAGCTTAATTTGCATTTTTGTTTATTTGCTAAGTAATCTGATTTGATCTGTTTGTTATCATGTATAATCACTTAAAATCCATCTTTTGTACTTAGTAAACTTGTTTTTTCTTTATCTAAATGAGTGAGCTGGAATGAAGTGCTTGGAGATCTTAGCTCAAGGAGAAAAGGCTGTTGCATTTCCTCTGCACATTGAGAGGGAGAAAAACTGGATAATAAATTCATACTGGTTGGGGTTTTAGCCAGGGCAGGACAGTACAGCTCTGGGGTCCTAAGCTGGGAAGCTGGCAGTTGTTTTGGCTGTAGTCTCTCTATTGTTGATGTGACGGGTTGGATCACAGAACCCCCCTTGGGAGCTGCCACCCGATGTGCCAAGACTACTTCTACCCCTGCTTTCCTGCCAGCCCGGGACTCTAGCACCCTGTCTTGCTGAGCCAGACACTCCCGTCTGCTCCAACAAAGACCCAGGGTCTGAATTACTTGCCCTAAAATTTTCAGGTTTACCTGAAAGCAGCTCACAGAAGTGTTGTTGTCTTTAACACCCAGATGCCCAACACCCAATGGGGTCTAAATAGGGCCGGCTTTAGGCCGATTAGCCGGATCCCCAGGAATTGGGCCCCGCGCCTTAGACACTTTTTTTTTTTAAACTTACCCCGAGTCCCTGGCTGCGATCTGCTCCAAGGTCTTCCGTGTTCCCACTCCCTTGAGGGAAGCGCAGGCGGGCGTGCAGCAAGCCCCATGGCCCTAGCTGGAGTGTGGCAAGCCCCATGGCCCCGCTCTCCCAGCTTGAGCCCCGACTGGAGCGCAGCAAGCCCAGCTCTCCCGGCTGGAGCTCCGGCCGGAGCGCCGCAAGCCCCATGGCCCCGCTCTCCCGGTTGGAGTTCCGGCCGGAGTGCCGCAAGCCTCGCGGCCCCGCTCTCCTGGCTGGAGCCCCAGCTGGAGCGCGGCAAGCCCTGCTGTCCCGGCTGGAGCTGCGGCCGGAGCGCAGCTCTCCCAGCTGGAGCTCCAGGCCCTTTAAATAGCCTCCAGAGCCCTGAGGTAGTGAGGGGCACCGGGGGCTATTTAAAGGGCCAGGGCTCCAGCTGCCTCTGCCACCCTGGTCCTTTAAATAGCCGCCAGAGCCCTGCCACCTCCATGCATTCCCCAGGGCTCCCGCGGCTATTTAAAAGGTCCAGGGCAGGGTAGAAGCTGGGGAGCCCCGGGCCCTTTAAATAGCCCCCAAAGCCCTGGGATAGCAGGGAGTTTCAGGGCTATTAAAAGCGCTGGGGCTCCAGCTGCTTCTGCTGCACCCCCTGCCCTGCCCACACCAGCCCCACTCCCCCTGCCTGCAGCCAACTCGGCACCCCATGCCCACAGCCAGTCCCTGTCAAACCCCCTGCCGTGTCTCCAGTCAACCTCTGCCACATACCCCTGTGGCCCTGCCTAAAGCTAGCCAGCCCCACACTGCTGCCTGCACCAGCCCTGCATACCCTGCCCTGTCTCCAGCCAATCCCTGCTGCAGCCCCCTGCCTGAAGCCAGCCAGTCTCACACTCCTCTGTCTCCAGCCCTGCCAACCCCTGCTGCATCCCCCTGCGGCCCTGCCTGAAGCCAGCCTGCCCCAGACACCCCCTATCTCCAACCAACCCTGCACCCTTTGCCCTGCCTGCAGCCAGACCCTACCTCCAGTCAGCCCCTGCCCTGCCTCCAGCCAGTCCCATGTCCACTGGTGCCCTGCAGTTCCAGGACAGGAACCCTGCACACCTGCTTCAATGAGGGGGGCAGGGAGCAGCTGGGACCCACACATTTGAAACGGCAGTCATTAATAACCAATCAACAACATATATGATGCAATGTACATAATATATAATTTTATTATTTATATAGTTATGGAAAAGAAATAATACATGAAAGAAATGAAAGGCTTTTTTTTCCACTTTTTTTTTTAAGTCATCCCCGCCAGGGCCCCGCTGACAATGTTCGAATTGGGCCCCACACTTCCTAAAGCCGGCCCTGCTCACCCAAATACAATCCGTTTTACCCTGTATAAAGCTTTATGCAGGATACACCCATGACATTGTTCACCCTCTAATAAAACACTGATAGAGAGATATTCCACAGTTGTTTTCTCCTCTCAGTATAGACATACTCTGATGTTATAAGATAAAGTGATTTTACTAAATACAGAAAGTGGCATTTAAGTGAGTTCCAAGTAGTTACAGGACAGAACAAAGTAAGTCGCAAAGCAAAATAAATAAATGTGCAAACTGTGTTCTAATCAAATTGATACAGATTATCTCACCCTCCAGAGATGCTTCAGTAAGTTTTCTGCAGACTGGACCCCTCCAGGCCCGGGCACAATTTCTTTCCCTGCGTACAGCTTTGTCCATCTCATGGTAGCTAGGGGGTGTTCTTCACGATGGCTCCTCTTTCAGCCAGCGCGAAGACAAATGGAGGGGTCTCCTCGGGTTTAAATAGACTTTCTTTGTGGTGCGAGACCCCTCTCTCACCCCTATGACAAGTCCAGCTCCAAGATGGAGTTTTGGAGTCACATGGGCAAGCCACATATCATGCTGACTCTTAGCTTTTACAGTAGCATCCATTGTTTACATTTGCTTAACTTGACGTCTCAAGTAGACTTCTATGTGGATTGGGAGCATTCAAGATCCATTGTCCTTTAAGTTTTCTTGGTTTAGATACTTAACTCAACTTTCCTTCTTGGTTAGATACTAACTTCAAACTTGTCCTTCCATCCAGGACGACCAAATGCCCTATAAGGTTATTTAGAAATCAAGCCAGTTACACAGCCAAGATTCTACATTATAACTTTCAATACAAAATGATACATGCATACAAATTAGGAGTAGTACATTCAGTAGATCATAAACCTTTACGTAGATAGTTACATGCATATGTAGCCATAAAAACACATTCTTAGCTTATTTCCATAAAGCCTTATGGGAGGTACCTCACAGCTGTTCATTACAGCGCTGGTCAGAGAGCCTGGCATGTAACTGCAAACTGGGTTGTGTCCCTACCTGTGTGTTTGCTGGTGAAGTGTCAGTACTGGGACGTGGGGTCTGCAAGGCTTGTCACAGCGCACAGCTTGCGATGAGCCCAGGCAGGTGAGTCAGGGCGCAGTTTTACCCCAGTTCAGGTGGGGACCCTGGGGAGAATCTGTCACAGTACACCACTCTAGTTTACAGAATGTCCATGACTTTTCCCTTTTCTCCTGAATCAACCCTGTGAACTCTCTCCTACAAACACCATGATAATAGGCTGGACTGCATGTCAACAGGTACTTAATGGGGAAAACTAAAACCTGCTCAGGAACTGGGTGTTTCAGAGGGCAGCTGACTGTTATGTTTGCGTTTCAGAGGGAGCCTTCGCTGGGGGGTTCAGGTTGGATTATGATAACGTGGAGGCAGCCTGCATTGAATGATGACCAGACTCAGCATGAACCAGGTGAGGAGTGAATCTGCCCCTCTTGGGCAGCGTTTAGCTCAGGAAAAGCTAATAATATTGTCTTTGTAGAGACAAAAATTGTGCTTTCATGTATGGTTTGCTCTTGTAAGGTCTGAGCAGTCTTCCAGTCCTGCTGCGATTCATTGGGAGCTCAGAGTGCTCAGCACTTCGCAGGATCAAGTCTTCTGCAAGTAGCCGTTTGACAAACTCTTTCTTCCCATCAAACAATTGACTGTGTGCCCTGGTCTTATCAAGAGGCTGCACTGAAGAGCGACCCAAGAAGTAGCAGCATGTGGTGACACAGGTCAAGACACAGAGGCACATTAGCCAACCAGTGTGACTCTAGAAGGAAGTGTTCACTCCCTGACTCTAGAAGAAGCATTGTTCTCCCCCTGCCCCCGCTTGCCCATTCTAGTCACTGATCCCTGGCCCTCACTTTATATGCACTAACGTACTCACCAATATTTAGCGGACACTCTCTCTGTGCACAGCCCTCTGATCAGTGGTAATGGTCCCTATTCCCACTTCCTGCTGTGTGAGTCCACTGATCTAGACGTGAGTTTCACATGCACTGTGGTAGGTGAAGGGATGTACAGATTTCACACCACACCACCGTATTCTTGTCCTGAACTCGGTGATGCAGCTTCCAGAAGAACTGCAGATTGAGGTGGTTTATGGGCCAGAACTAGTTCAGGGAATGGAACAAAACAAGATTTTAACATAATTGGAAATTTAGGACGTGGTGATAAACAGAAGAAATTAAAGGGTCATTTATGTGTTACTAATTATAATGATATATAATTGTATAATAAACAAATTACATGAAGAACTCTTCCTGTAGACATTAGACCCTACCTCAGCCCCTCTTTCCCAGATCTCTCACACCCTCAGCGTGGGTTTCTGCTTTAGGTTCTCCGTTCACGCAATTTACAGACCATCAAGTCCTTAAAATGTGTCAGATAAAATGTGACCTGTAGTAAATTTCCTCTGACACGGACTTGCAGGGGGAGGACCAGCCTCTACTCACCACTAGAGGTCACTGTCACTTCACTAAAATCCAGCTACTGTTAAACTAACCGTCTCAGCTGTATCCCCACCCTGAGATCTGCTAAACACTGTTAAATGGACTGAAATACCTGATGATTCCTAGATAAGGCCCTAATCCTGCAAACACTGGAGCCCACTTGTCACTCTCATCACATGAATGTTCTCACTGACTCAAGGGTGACACTAGCCTCTTCCTGGTGGGGGGACTGAGGTGAGCCAGACAGAAAACTGAGGAGGGGGCTGTGCTCCTCCTCACCATGAGGTCCCACCCTGCTCTGTGGCCCTGCTCCCTGCCCAGGTTGCAGGCTGGAAGCCAGAGCCAGGCAATGACAGGTACTGGCTGATTGCAGCTGTTAAAAGCTGTCCAGGCAGGGGGACCTGGCTCCAGGCTAACAGAGCCCTTGGGGGGCCGAGCCTAGGAGCCTGGGCTAGAGCAAGTCAGTCTAGGCCACTGTGAGGAGGCCCGGACTGTCCACCTGCCCTGGATGATGCATCTCAGCAGGCAGGGACCCGGCCTCGGCTAACTTCTCTGCTGCTGCTGGAGCTGGGCAGCGAGCCAGCAGCCACAACTCTCTTCACTCTGCCTTCAGAGCAAGTCAACTGGAGAGTGGCAGGTGCTACTGGGTGGCTGTGGGGCTGCTAAGACAAATTTTGAGGTGGCTATAGCCCCTGTAAGCCCCACCCTAGAGCCAACTTCAGTGGGACTGTCCAGATCAGCAAAGGTACATGAGTGGATTTGCAGGATCAGGGCCCAAACAAGATGGCAGTGCCCTGGATGGTAAGGAGAAGAACAGGGCCCTGTGATGGGGTTAGTTAGTGGCCTGGCTTCAGGTTTGAAATCACTCTCTTCAATTGTACCAGAGCACCTCACAATCTGAGGCTGAGGGCTAAGCTCTCACTTTGCACCTCAGAGGAAAGTAGGTTGCGATGAAATGTGCATTTCATTCTACTTGATGAGAATAACATGCAAATGTGTATTGTGTGGGCAGGATGAAGTCTATGACATCCTCCCCTTTTGGGTTCCTTGCCCTTGCATGTCCCCTGGGGTAGAGGCTCTGCCCTGCTCTTCCTCACCCAGTCTCACATCCCCTTAGGGAACTATGCTAGCCATTGAGAGTTAGAGCAGCCCCTCCTGAAGCATCAAGGAGGTGTCACCAAGTCACTGGCATTCCCACACTTTAATTATGGAGATATCCTATCTCTTAGAGCTGGAAGGGACCTTGAAGGGTCATGGACTCCAGTCCCCTGCCTTCACTAGCAGGACCAAATACTGGTTTTGCCCTAGATCCCTAAGTGGTTCCCTCAAGGAGTGAGCTCACAACCCTGGGTTTAACAGGCCAATGCTCAAACCACTGAGCTATCCCTCCCCTGCCCCTAGCGGCTCTCAGCATGGTTAGAATCTACTGCCAGATGTTTTCTTTATGGGACATAATGGATTAAACTTGGCAGAATCCCAATCAGAGGAACAGAGGGGATAATTCACAGCCCATACTATAGGCTGCTCACCGATGTTAGGTGAGTGCACACAGGTGTAGAATAGATATATTGGCTGTAATGTGCCTCCTTTGATATTTTCCAGTTGGAATCTGCACTCCCTAAGAAATGAAGGGGCCTCAGGGACTGAGAGAGATGGCCCATTCCTGCCTCCTGGAGACCCAGATTATGATGACATTGAAGCTGGCATCCCTGAGACATCAAGATAAGAATGACTGAGTTCCAATCAAATATCATGTAAATGCTGTATGATTAGACTCTTTCTCTCCTAAATGCTAACTAGGCATGGGGACATCAGAGATAGTCCCTGCCATGGATCTAGTTCAGTCACCTTTTATATTGGGGTTTTATGTAGTTGCAAGAAATATAAGTGTGACTGAGACAGGGTCTGTGATTTTCCCTGTAATTTCTCATTGATCTGATTGCCTGGAACATGTCCTGCTGTTTTATTCCTAATATTTTCTTCATCGTCAATTTTTGCTTTTTCATATTGAATCCTTTTTAAAAGTTTATTACAGGAACGATGCTTCTCTCACAAGGTGCATAAGGGATCATAAGAGAGTGAGATGGAGTCTGAACCACCATAAAATAATAATTGCAAAATGTCACCTCTCGGTATTGCAGGTTGTTCAATAGGGTGCTGGCTGGAGAATGAACGTTCTGTCCTTTGTGTGGTAATGGTTAAAAACCCAGCAACAGAATAATCCTAACTCCAGAGATGGCCCTAACTGCCATCCAAACTCCAGACTTTCCTTTAAAATCCAGGAGGATAAATGGACATTATTTATAGGAACCTTAATGCACACACACAATTACATAGCAGTTAAAAGATACCCCTGTCCCATCCTCTTCATTTCTCCTCTGTACAAATTCATACACCATGCCCATTACTGTAGCACTGGAGCATCTTTCAGTGGTGCATTAAGTGTAAGGACCTTCATCTTTGGTTTATACTGATTTTTTAATGAACATTTGATGAATTTTACAAAAATCGTTATTCTGTTTTTAACAATTTTTACCCAAATTTTAGATGTGTTGGAACTTCATCTCTCTGCTCCAGGAGCAATGGCAGGTTACCATGCCATCATCTCTCTTTCCGGAGTGGGAAGCCAGGTCAAAAGCACTGGAACAACTTGAGTGGTGGTGTATGTGCTGGTGTCAATCCCACACCCACCACACACCACATACAGAATACTAGCTTTACAGATAATGCAGATTGTCATCAGCAGTCAAAGCAAAATAAAGGTAGTTATGACATGATAAAATGGGTTGAAAACAAAAAACTGTATCTGCTTCCATTTCAGAACATATAGAGGGTGAGAGGGGCTTGAAAGTTAAAAAACAAATAGACAAGAAAAATCTTAGGAGAAGAGAGTCATATTTCCCTGATATTCCCCCCAAAAACTGCCAAGTTAATTTTTTCTACTGATTTTCCACCCTTTTTTTAATTTTTGAGATAAACACTGAGGCATTCCCCAGAAATTTCAAACAAAATAAAAACCTCAAAAGAAGGCCCTTAATTAAGTGACATAATTGTCTGTCATCATGTGTGTTCATTCTGCCCCCATCCTGTGATCCAGGGAGCCAGTGGAGAGAGGGCACACCATACCAGAACTCTCATGAGGCCCAACACTCTCATTGTCCCAATTCACTCATATAATCTGTATCTAAAAGGTGTTGTGTAAGATGTTCTATGCAAACTGCTAAGATGCTGCTCATTAATATAATGGCATGATGTATGTACAGGTGCTTTATAAAGAAATAGAGATATGTGCTGGAAATGTATTTCTAAAATGTGTTAGGCAGACTGTGCCTAAGCTCTACCTTTCTCAAACAAAGGAATGTGTTTTTGCGGCTTGCCTGTGTCTCCCGTGTAAATTAAGCAAGGAGTGACCTAAGACAATGAAATGGACATTTACAGGCAAGGTAGACAAAGCCATCATGGGGGAATTGACCAGTTAACCATCTTGATGGGGATGGAGGCTACACTCCCAGAAAGCCTCCCTACCTCTTGAAACAGGGGCAATGGACTTTGAGAACATATAAGTAGAGGCAAAAAGTTGTTCTGTCATCCATCCCAGGAAACAGGTCACAGGACCTTCAAGCCTATGACAGTTGGGTCCTGTGGTGTGGGGGACCAGGGATGTTGATGACTTGATGTAACTTAGGAAACTGATCAGGCAGAGACTGTAACTTTCTAGTATTAAATTTCAGTCACCTGAAAGTATGTTTTGTTTTATTTGTAACCTTTCCTATCCGTCACTTTTAATCACTCCAGCTTATGCCCTTATTAATAAACATTTTTTTTATTTAATTACAGAAACATCTGAGAGTTGTGCATTAAGTTGGAGCATGGGTTTTAGCCAAACTATCAGGCTTCTGTGTGTACTCTGTGTCTGTGAGGCAGGGAGTGCAATCATTTATGTGAGGGTAGAGTGAGAGGGACTGGGCACTGCAGGGGAGATGACTTTGGGAGTCTCAGGACTGAAAAGGCGACGTTGGTGTCACCCTCCAAGGAGTATACAGGATGGTGGAAGCCAGGGTGAGGCCACTGTGCTGTGGTCGGGCTTCTGGTGTCAGGGTGCTGACCCAAAGCTGCACAGGACAGAGACATCCAGGGTTACAGGACAGGCAGTGACACAACTCCTTACTGGTCTGAATGAATCCCCAAAATGTCAGAAAAGGGCCTTAGTTAAGTGGCATTTTTTTCTGTCATCATGTGTGGTTCATTCTCCCTCCTCCCCAAGGGGCAAAAGCACCTATGGATTTTTATGGAGGGTTACAGGCAGTTATTGGTGGTTTTGTTTTATGATGTGCTACAAGTTTCTGTTAGTGAAGACAGATTGAACTAGCCCCCTGGCAAGTGGAACAGAGAGTTTTCAAGTGATTTTTTTTTTTAGATCCTGTGGGGCCTAATTACCTCTGAGGCTCTTGGTTGAATATATGAACTGAGACCTTGAATTAGAGTTGGTATTCTATGGGAATATCTAAGAGAAGGTTAAAATGCCTCTGTATATGTGATATGGTTGTGTTGTCTGTGTAACTGCCTTGGGGTTTAGAGAGTGTGGTCCCTTTAAAACCTTGTGTGTGGCCCTTTTAAAACCAGAGTGTGTGTGTCTGTAGCTCCAGACAAGAGGACTACAATGAGCAGGCCATCACATAGCGAAGCAGCTGAGAACCTGCCTTAAGCCTGGGAGGGACAGAGTGACTGACTGGAGAAACCCCAGAACAGGAGCCAGGAGGAGCACCCAGCCAGGGAGCAATCCCCCGAGAAGAACAAACCAGAGCTGGACCCACTATCACTGTTGCCCAGAGCTATACGGGGCTGTGTGACCTTGCACTGGGAATAAGAAAAGAGGCTGTATTTAGCTAAGTGGGGAAATTGTTGCTCTGTGTGGCTTTGCAGAGAGCAGCAGAAGAGGGCACCAGAGGGGTTTGTTGAGGAAAGTTCACTGGCACCAAAGATGACCAGGAGCACCCAAGACTCATTGCCAGACTGAAACTCTGCCCAGTATTCCTGAACACTGAGTGGAGATGCAGTGCTAGGTATCTGCTGTCATGTTGTGGTACTGCTGGGTCTGCGGGGCCTTGCGTTGGATATAGGGTGACAAGGTGTCCAGTTTTCGACCAGAACACTCATTCAAAAAGGGACCCTAGCACCTCTGATTAGCACTGTGGACCGGGCCGTTAAAAGTCTGGTTGCTGGTTCTGCATCTCTAAGGCAGGCTAGTCCCTACCTATCCTGGCTCTGCGCTGCACCTCAGAAGCGGCCATCAGTAGGTCCAGCTCTTAGGCAGGGGGGCCACGGTCCTCTGCGCACTGCTTCTGCCCTGAGCACTGGCTCCACACTGCAATTGGAACTGCGACCAATGGGAGCTGGGGGAGGTACCTGCGGGCTAGAGCAGCGTGCAGAGCCACCTGTGCACCTCCGTCTAGGTTCTAGACCTGATGGCCACTTCAGCCCAGGTGCAGCGCAATGCCAGGACAGGCAGGCAGCCTGTCTTAGCCCCTCCGCTGCACCACTGAGTGGGAACCACCAGAGGTAAGCCAGTGCCCCAACTCCAGGCCCCAGCCCTGAGCCTCTTCAAACCCGGAGCCCCCTCCTGCATCCCAAACCCATCATCTACTGCCCCTCCCCAGAGCCTGCAGCCCCAGCTGAAGGCCTCAGTCCTGCCCCAGTCCAGAGCCCCCTCCCATACTCCTGATCCCTCAGCCCTACTCCCCAGCCTGGAGCCCCCTCCTGAACCCCAAAACCTCATGCCCGCCCCACCCTAGAACCTGCCACCCCACACAGAGCCCTCATCATCCTGCACCTCAACCCCCTGCCTCAACGTGCAACCCTCTCCCACACCATGAACCCCTCTGCCCCACCCCCCAGCCTGGAGCCCCCTCCCACATCCCAAACCCCTCATCCCTGGCTGCACGACATAGCCCACAATCCCAGTGGGATCCCTCACTCCCTTCTGCACCCCAACCCCCGCCTCATCCCAGAGCCCCCTCCTGCACCCCAAACTCCTCACCCCCAGCCCTACCTCAGCATTCGCACTCCCAGCCAGAGCCCTCACCCGCTCCTGCACCCCAACCCCTTGCCCCAGCCCAGACCCCCCACACACACTCTGAGCCCCTCATTTCTGGCCCTGCCCCTGAGCCTGTATCCCCAGTTAGAGCCTTCACTCCCTCCCGTACCCCAACTCCCTGCCCTAGCCCAGTGAAAGTGAGTGAGGATGAGGGAGAGCAAGCCACCAAGGGAGAGGGAATGCAGTGACTGGGAGGCAGGGTCTCAGGAAAGGGGCGTGGCCAGGGTATGGCCTTGAGGAAGGGGCAGGGCTAGAGTGTTCGGTTTTGAACAATTAGAAAATTGGCAGCCGTAGCTGGATGTAACCCCGTCTTACTACTCCCTCCTCTTCTCAATTGTTGTTTTTCACCATTCATCACTCTGTGAATAAATATTTCCCTTTCCTATATTGATTGTATTATTCCAGTGTGTTCACTCCACGTGGTGTGGAACAGAGGGCCGTGGGATGGAAGGGGATCTCCTTGCTATGTTCCTGCACATGCTTTTTGGTGGCCAGAGCTGCCTGCACAGCGAACTCCATATTGGCCATCAGAGTGTTAAAATTACATGTGTGTTGCCCTGGTGCATGTGATGGTGTATATGTGTTTGTGTGTGTGTGTGTGTGTGTGTCTGACAGTGGGTGTGTGGGTACTGGATGAGTGTTGGGTTGGGTGTGGAGTGTTTTATGAAGTGAGTGATGGTAGTGTAGTGTATGTTGTCTATGTGTTGGGTGTGGCTTGGGTCAGTGACTCTCAGCCAGCCAGTAAAACAGAAGGTTTATTGGACAACAGGAATGCAGGTTACAGCAGAGCTTGTAGGCACAACCAGGACCCCTCAATCAAGTCCTTCTGGGGGTTCAGGGTTTTTGGATCCTGTGATGAAGTGGGGGTTTTCTTGGGGTTTTCTGTCTTTTCCAGGGTTTGCATGCACAGGGGGTGGGACTCAATGTACCTGGGTGTTACTGGTTTAACGGAAGCGTGAGGGGAGAGGGAGTTTGTTGTTACAGAGGACCGGAGAGGGACTCGGGACCCCAGCCCCAGGAGACCACAACCAACGTTCGGTTCTGGCCAGTGGGAGGACAATGGGCTGCAGAGAGAGGACCCCGGTGACCTGACCAGCCGGTTCCAGCCAGAGGAGAGCTGCGAGGAAAGGGGACTCAGGCCTTCCTGTTTACGACCCTGTTTACCTGGAGAGAAGACAATGGACTGAGGCAGGGCTTGAGGCGGGGATATCAGAGACCAGCATGAAAAAGCAGGGGGGCTCGAGGGCTGGCGAGGGGATAGCAGGAGAGCCCACCTGGATGCAGGGAGACTGGATGTGCTGTTATTGTGAGAGGCCAGGCCTGAGGGCCCTGAGAGTTTCCTGTGCTGTGTTCAACTCTCAATACAAACCCTCCCGTTTTATTGCTCCAGGCGTTGAGAGTCACTCTGGTCTAAGAGAAACAGGGTTGCATAGCTTTAGCCCTTTGGGGGTGAAGAGGCCCAGAGGGTCCAGAATGTAGTGGACTTCCCGGAGCGGGCCCACGGCAGAGACAGACGTGCTTTAAGGCTCAGAGAGGTGCGGTCCAGGAGGTGGAGGGGCCTGTTTTGCTCCCGAGAGAGAGTGGATCCCCCGAGAAGGGCTGTCTCCACTGAAAGGGACCCCCCACGGACCGCACAGTACAAGTTGTGGGCATGATTCTGTGAGTCCATGACAGATCCAGCTTAGTCCATTCCCTGCAATTACCAACCACCCAATCCTAAAACCGAACTAAAACTTAACTCCCCTCCAGCCGGCCCCTTCCTTTTGTCCCTCACCTGTGTCTGGCTTCCCGAGCAAAAGTTAGCTGAACACCCCTCCCCCCCACCTGGCTCAGGTTACTAGGCCTAGGTCCTGTCCCTCACCTGAAAGTCCTCCCCAGCTCTTCTCATCCCCCACACAGACAGTCCCTCCCATCACAGTGGCGCCCGTCTTTTGAACTATCTCATACTGTTGTGTGGTGGTGTGAGTGTAATGTTGTCTATATGTTGGGTGCTGTGCTCAAGGGTGAAGTCTGAGGAGTGTATAATTGAGTGTGATATGTGTCGAGGGCGTTGAGCAGAGTGCATCCATTGGTTTGATGTTGACTAGGGTGGGGCGCTGGTGGAATGTGTTATTATGAATGGGTGTTGTAGTGGGATTGTGTGTGGGGGGAATATTGTGTGGTGTTATAATACAATTAAGTTAATTTTTCTGTCCAAAATTTTGCTGAAATAATACTTCCTGTAAATATTTGTTATGCATCAATCAACATGTTCTGACAGAAAAGGTTCAGCTGGAAAATTTATCACTAGTTCTCTTTCCCATTCTTTCAGTTAAAAGTACACCCTGTAAACTCAAACCAAACAGTTCTCATGGATTTCAGATTGCCAGAATCACTGGGTAAAATTCTGGAGTGGTTCTATAGTATGCAGGAGGTCAGTGTCACACCCATGGAAGTATGGGGGAGTCCGGCCCTGCACCCCTCTTCCTGCGGACTTCCCAGTGACTCTCAGCTAGCCAGTAAAAAGAGAAGGGTTAGATTGGACAAAGAGGAATGCGCAGGTTACAGGAGAGCTTGGAGGCACAACCAGGACCCCTCAACTCAAGTCCTTCTGGGGGTTGAGGAAGCTCCAGTCCCCAGCTAGGGATTCCTGAATTCCAACTACCCACCCAAAAACCGAAACTGAACTCACTCCTCCAGCCGGCCCTTCCTTTTTCCAGCTTCCCGGCAAAAGGAGCTGACACCCTTCCCCCTTGCTAAGGCTCAGGTTACAGGCTTAGGTTCTGTCCCTCACCTAAAGTCACCTCCCCGTTCTCCCATTCCCCACACAAGACAGTCCCTACTCCATCACATCTCTCCCCCCTTCGAGACTGAACTGAGCAGGGTCACTTACTGCCAGTGACCTGGGGAAAGTTTCAAGGCCCCCTTTCTCCCGGACACAATGAGTCTGCTATCAGGTTGGCTTCTTCCCTTCACATGGACCAAGTCCATGTCATAGTCCTGCAGGAGCAGGCTCCACCTCAGGAGTTTGGCGTTGGCTCCTTTCATCTGGTGCAGCCAGGTCAGGGGAGAGTGGTCGTGTACACGGTGAAGTGTCGCCCAAACAGATTTGGCTCCACTTTTCTTAAGGGCCCACACCATGGCCAAGCATTCCTTCTCGATGGCTGCCGTAGTTCTGCTCCGGGGTAGCAACTTCTTGCTCATTTACACGATGGGGTGTCTCTCCCCTTTTCATCCTCTTGCATTAACATCGCCCCCAGTTCCCATGTCTGAGGCGTCAGTGAACACCATAAGGCTTGTCAAAGTCTGGGTTTGCCAGAACTGGCCACTAACCAGAGCCTCCTTCAGCGGCGCCGGGAGAGCCTGCTGGCACTGCTTGGTCCAGACCACCTTATCTGGCTTCCCTTCTTGCACAGCTCAGTGATGGGGGCGCTATGGAGCTAAAGTGGGCACGAACCTTCGATAGTACCTCACCCATCCCAATAAAGGCTTGACCTGCTTTTTAGTTTGGGGAGCAGGCCAATCTCTGATCACCTACCACCTTGGCTGGTTCCGGCTTAGGCAGCCGCTCCCCACCCGATGGGCCCAGGTTAAGCAATACTTCAGCCATCCCCACCTTGCACTTTACTCAGCCTTTACGGTTTAACCCAGGCCTCCCAGAGTCAGTCCAGCAACTCGTTGTTAACCTGGGACACGTGGGTCCTGGGCGGCCCAGGTCTGGCTGAAGACGGCAGATGTTGTCAATATACGCCATGGCAAAACTCTCCATTCCCCCTCAGTAGCTGATCCACCAGCGCTCTGGAAAGTGGTCGGCACTCCCTTGAGGCTGTAGAAGCAGGGTCAGAAACTCGTAGAGCCCCGTAGAGGGTGATAAAGGCTGATTTTCAGCCTGGCATCTGCGATCCAGTCGGCACTTGCCAGCATGGATCGCCCTTGGTAAGATCCATGGTGGTGAGGGTACCAAAGCTATACCTCCCAGCTTGTCTAGGAGCTCATCAGGCCTGGGCTGCAAGTTGGGGTTAGGCATCAGATACGGTGATGGCATTGAGCTTTCAATAGTCCACACAGAAACCAGCCCGTGACCCATCCTTTTGGGACCAGCACCACTGGTGAGGCCCAAGGGCTGGCAAGACGGCTGGATCACCCCCAAAGCCAGCATGTCCCTGACGCTCTCGTCTCTTCTAGCTCCTGGGCAGTTTTGGTTTCCCCAGTTGACCCGAAAAGGGGAGCATCTTATAGGGGAATGTGACCCGTCGTCTCCACCCTGTGGACAGTCAAATTAGTGCGTCCAGGCTGGTTGGAAACACAACAGTTATCGGTATAGAGCAGCACCCCCTCTGATCTCAGCGTGCTGGGCCAGGGTCAGCTGATCAGAGAGGGGAATTGCCTCCAGGGGGAACCAGCTTTTGTCCCAGGAAAAGATCAATAAAGGGTCATCGTCTCTGCTCCAGACACCAGGAGGAAGGTACCTGTGGGAGGATTAGAAAGAAGGTGTTTGGAGTGGAGGAGGCCATGGCGGGGAAGTAGCTTTCCAGGGGAGGGTAGCTGTCATGCAGTCTGTTACAGGAGGCACTATAGACAGCTGCGATCCACAGGGCCCTGGGCTTGGAACCCAGGAGAGTAGAGGGTGTGGCCCGGGTTCCCCTAAAACCTCCCAACTCTGATCAGACACAGGAGGAGCTGACCCAGACTGTGGGTTCTCACAGAGAGGGGAAGATCACTGAGTGAACAAATCTGCCCAATAAGATCGGCAGGAGCCCACCAAGGTAGAGGAGGAACTTTGTCACATATCTCATTTATCAATTTTGTGGTGGGGGTTGCACGATGCTTTTGACGAATGACCGTTTGCTTCCTAGGCCGAATAAAAGTAAATATGATTATCATAGACGATCTGATGAACTCTGGTTTGTGAAAGCGATGGAAATGAATATCTCATCGGTAAACAGGCTGTTCATGGGAATCTTTTTCAAAAGCTCCTTTTCTAGAAAAGGGGCAACAGCGCTGGGTTTACTTTAAAACCATCTGCCTGTAACTTGTTTTCCCCATACCTTCAGAGAATTTGAAGGGTTAACATCAGCGGGTCTCGTACGTATATGTTTCTGTGAACGCTCTGGTTGTAACTCATTTATAAAGTCAAGTAACTCATTAATCTGTAGCAAAAGGTGTTATGGGCTGTAAATATACTCCACATCCTAGTTTTAAAGTTCTAGTAAATCAACTCCACAACCCCTCCTTTGGGTTCATTATTTAGTAACAAAATGGTAAAACTCCATGCTGCTTTTAACAATGTGCTTAAAGTTTGTTTAAAAATTCTTTCCCCTGATGGGTTTGTAATTTTGTGGCATGTCACCTTTGCTTAAAATAGCTTTAAAGGCCTTGGATACCTCACCACTCGTCTTGTCTTTCAGGCCTAAGGTCCAGGCACATTTGGATATTTGGGGAACTGGGTAAAATCGTGGGGAATGGTCCTGCTTTGAGCAGGGGGGTTGGCTAGATGACCTCCTGAGGTCCCTTCCAACCCTAATATTATTCTATGATTCTATGATAGAACTGTTAAGATGCACTTAAAAACCGCTGTTGTATTTGGAGAACTGGTGCATATCCACCAGAATCTGCCTGCCATTGCGCATCCACATCTGAAATAATGGTCTTATTTCTTTTAAAACGTATTGAGCTGGTTTGCTTAAAGTGTAAGCATCCTGTTTGAAAGCAAGAGCTGTTTACCTGTCTTTATTTAAAGTTTTACTATGCTTTCTGGCACTTGAAAAGAGGGTTCACTCCCAGCTTCCCAGGAGGTGTAATATATTTTCTTGACCAGGGCCATCTGCATAGACATGACTGTTACTGGTACCAGCTTTACTAACACAATTATGGAGGGGACACATTCATATTGACACATTTAAATAAGTTTTTATTAATTGCCTGATTTAACACAACCTTTTACAGCCAACTGTAAAAATGGACGCCATGACCCCCCATAAGGGAGTCTGAGCTGGTTCATTCTTCCATTTTGTCCTTTTCCAGATTTTCCTCTTGAGTTTGATGTCTCACACATGAGCAAAAACAGCAGATGCATGATATATTTCCTCCCACATGGCTACCTTTCTCAAAGGCCTCTAGAAAGGCATCGTCAAGCTGCTGAGAGATTTTTCAGAAAAGAAACAGCGTAAGCACCCCCACTGCTTGTTTTTAGAATTATGCAATCCCAGGTTGGTTCCTAACCCCATTACACCCCATCCTCAACCATCGCTTCTTAATCATTCATTTACCTGAGCAACGTCTTTTCCATTCACCTTGTCTGCCGGTGACTCCTCCAATCCATGATCGTCTTCCACCTCTAGGGGGGTGGAAAATGAGAGGCCGTCACACTCATCACGGTACCTCACGAGGGTTTGGGTTTCGGGGATGGGTTCCTGCGTATCCATCAACGGTTGAGTCAAAGGGCCATCTTTGGAACTGTTGCTGATGGAGCGCTTTCTCCACACAAGTCCAAAGGTGCCCGGGGCTAAAACAAAGTCTGTAGTTCTCATGGGGTGGTGAAGGGGTCCATGTTTCCACAATTTCTAAAACATACATTCTTGGTAAAAGATGGCCTCTTCTGCCCTACAGGGTGATGGCGCTGCTCTCTGATTGGCAGAGGGTGCTGGGAGGAGTTCTTAGAGAAGTCACACAACCCACTTTTGGGCAGTTCACTCCGTCCCAGAACCTGCCCTATTTTGATCAAATCTACTCCCGGGGAAGTCCTATGCGGCCAAAACCCATCGCGATTGGTAGATGGCGATGGGAGGAGTTCTTAGAAGGGTCACACAAAATACTTCTGGACGAGTCACCCCGCCTCCGAATTCCTCCCCGATTGGTCAAATCTCCTCCTGTGGTAGTTCCCAGTGCCTGAAACCCTTCCTGGATGGTAGATGGAGGTGGGAGGAGATGTTAGATGGGTCACATGTCCCACTTCTGGATGGGTCACCCCGCCCCGGAACTCCCCGATTGATCAAATCTCCTCTCAGGGTGGTCCTACGGGGACAAAACCTAGGCTTATTGGTAGAGGGCAGTGGGAGGAGTTCTTAGAGGGGTCACATGACACACCTTGCTTCCAGTCATGTGGGCACCTTGACCTCAGAAGTAATACCCATATGGGGCGGGACATCTAGTGAGAGTTGGGCAAGATTTAAGGGGTCAAGGGGTGGCGTTAGGTTTGATTTATGGTAGGGCCTTTCCTCCTGATTGGTAGATGGATGTGGGAGGAATTGTTACAGGGGTCACATGACCCACTTCCAGACGGGTCACCCCACCCCAGAACTTCCCCTGATTGGTCAAATCTCCTCTCGGGCAGTCCTATGGGGGAAAAACTCATCCTGATTGGTAGAGGGCAGTGGGAAGAGTTCTTAGAGGGGGTCACATGACACACTTTGCTTCCGGTCATGTGGTGTCTTGACCCTGGAAGTAATACCCTCATGGGGTGGAACTTTGGGTGACAGGTAGGCAGGGTCAAGGAGTGGGGCTAGGGTTTGATTGATGGTAGGGCTCTTTTACTACTAAGAGGAGGATGAATTACAGCTCAAAGAAGTGGGGGCGGGGGTTACTTTGTAAATTATCAGCTTGCTCCAGGAACGCTTCTGTTGCTATCTCAAGCCCCGACGGTACCTTTATTACTCGAAGAGAACTGGTCTGGGACAGATCTCTCTCCAACAGCCTCTGTGATAATGGCAGAAGATGCACACATAAAAATATTAGCTTCTCAGCAATGTCCTTGTCACCACTGATTGCTCTCTTGAATCCACCCATTATTTCATAGGCTTCTGATCTCCTATCAGAAGTGTTTTTTAGTGTTTGTCTATATCCCTTCAGTTATCTGCTCTTCACAAGGCATCTTAGCACTTCTACTTTCCCGCGTATAAGCTACCTGCTATAATTTAGGCTTCTGTTTGCTTCCCACCCTGCCTCTTTTAAAGAATTTGTTTAGCTTAAATAACCTCTTGGCTCTTGCTGTTATTAGTGTCCTTGCTGGTCAGGAGCTCTCTTCACTACAAAGACAATGTAAAGAGCTCAGACTTCCCCTCCCTAAGCAAGAGCTGGCCCCCGCAGTTTGTCCTCGTCAGTGTCGCTTGTTAAAGGGAGGTGGGGAGTTTTCCGACAGCCAGGGCTATGTGTGGGAGAGCCCAGGGCCTGCAGCCAGAGTGAAGGAAATTCTGGCTCCAGCTACCTTATTCCTCTCTTGCTCTGTGGACTGGGGCTGTGAGACGTGACACTGGGTCTGCTTGTGACCTGCAGTTCAGCCTGCGACTCTGTGCCAACCCCTGCCCACCCTTCTTGGGCTGACTGCAGCCTCTACAGGCATTTAAGCACCAGGCCTAGGACAGCCTGCTCAGCACCTGGCTGGGTTCTGCCTAGTGAGCAGCTGGCAGGATCAGGCTCTGACAGAAGTAATGTCCGTGATGCGAGAGAGGGGTTGGACTACAGACTCCAGCCCTGGGATGTGTTTCCTCAGCACCTGGCTCTGTTTCCTCAGCTCTGGTGCAGCCCTTTGGGGCATGATCAGCTGCTGAAGGCAGGGAGGGTCAGAGCTAGGATTTTGTATCCCAATAAGCAAAGCTGGGGCTGGGATGGAGGTGGGGTTCGGGTGGTGGTCAACTGCTCTGTGCGTGCAGGGGCTCTTGGAGCTGCCACTTGCAGGGGGCTGGCAGCAATCCTTGGGAGAGATGCTTAGTGCTGGGTCTGCAACTCGCCTTCCTGGCATATGCTAGGCTGGGTTGTGCAGAGTTAGCACCAAATGAGGCTCAGAGCAACCCCCAGCCTCACCCTTGGCTGGGGCTGCTCAGAGTTCCTGCCAGCAGCACCGCAGCTGGTGAGGGATTAGGAGGAAAAGTCTCCTCCAGCAGCCGGGTCTCCCATGGAAGGTTATTTCCCTCCTTCTTGTGGAGTCCACTCCCTCTCTGCTTGCCACTGCCCCTTGCCTGTCAGGAATGACTGACTTCTCACTCCCAGACCCTGCTGACCAGCCATGGCTCCTGCCTGGGCCAGGATGGGAACACCCCATGGGGCAGGGAGTTTCAAACTATGACCGGGGTGAGGATACCCCAGAACCAGCCCCAAGGGCTTTCTCCCTGCTCCTGCGCTCTGCAGCTCACTCCAACTGGGTTCTGGCTCCCAGCCACCATGCGATGTGGCTGCTGCCCCCTGCCCCTAGAACCCCTCCCCGATTTCCCCCCACCCCTCCCAGCACAGCAATATCTCTCAGCCGTGACTTACAGCAGGGCGGGTGGTCCAAGCCTCCTGCTCTTCTCTGACTTCAATTGTCCATCATGGATCCTAGGAGAGACAGATGGGCCTGGTTATTTAACAGCATGCAGGGCACCAGCCACCGCTTGTATTTCTGTCCTTCAGGGTGCTCCCTGCCCCCAATCCATCTGGGCAGAGGAGGGAAAGGAGCTGGGTGGAGAGTCAGTCCCCAAGATTATTGGGATCATTTTGCCTTTGGCCTCGTGCCCCACGAAGGCCAGGAGAGGTGTTGTACACACAAGCCCCACTGGGAGTTGGCATGAAGCACAGTGTGGCAGAGATGCTGCCCTGGCTCTTTGCCTGCATGCTGGTGGTAGCTGGAGTGGATAGGGCTGGGACTTCCTGTGAATCTCTGCCCTCCCTGTACAGACTGCACAGGGCCCTGGCTGGGGCCAGCACCTCCGTGGTGCGGAAGGGGAAGCAGGGTGAGACCTTTGGGAGGCAAGATCTCTCCCTTGGGCCTACTCCGGCTGCAGGTGCTGGGCTTGCCCAGGGCCAGGACAGAGGAGACCCTCTGGCCACAGAGCCCTCCCGCATCTGGCTGCAAGGAGCCTTGGTTCTCCCTTTGTCTCAGGGAGGTGGGAAGGTGTGTGGGGGGGAGTTGGGTGTGTTTGTGTGTGGGCAGAGGAGGCCAGTCTTCCCCCCCGCCCCTTGGCAGTGTGCTTGTGGCACTGGGCCCCAGACTCATGGGGCAGGGAGGGATAATAGGAAGTAGAGCTCCAGCTCTTTTCTTACCTATCAGCTGCTGGGCAGCTGCTGCTCTCAGGGCACCCTTCCTGCTCAGCTTCCCTGGGCAGTCCTGGAGCTGGGAAGCCAAGAACTCAGTTAGTCCTAAGTTACACATCCTCTCCAGGCTGAGGGGAGCTGCCTGCTATGGAGGTGAGGAACACCTGGCTGTCAGATCCTTCTCCCCCTTGATTCCTCCCATGGGACAGAACTGACCTGTAGAGGAGCCATCCTGAAGGGCAGGGGATGGGGCCGAGTCAGTGAGGGGGCTCCCTGGAGCAGGGAAACCCATCTGTGCCTAGGTCCTCCCACCCCTCTGTCCTGCAGGGCCCACGCCGCAGAACTCACTCACCAGGGTCCTGCAGGCTTCGCTCAGGAAGGTGGGGATGGCGGGGGCTGCCCCCTCGGCCAGCTGGCTCTGCACGAGTGTGCACAGGGGCTGGTAGCCGAGGAAGGGTGCGCAGCGCGGCAATGCCACCCTGCATGCCTGCCGGAGAGGGCGAGAAGGGAGCTGGCTGATCCTCCCTGAGTGCAACGGGCTGCCAACTTGCAGTCTCTGCTCGTTCCCAGACAGGAGCTAGCACACAAGTGAGGGCAGGGCAGCAGCAATGGAGAGCCAGCTGGCCTCAGCAACCTGCTCTTCCCTGAGGCCCTGCTTTGGTTAGGTCACTTGCTAGGGGCCACAGATAGGCCTGGGCCTGGCCACTAAACAGAGCAGGCTGTAAAATGGAGCCACAGGTGCGGAGAGTCTAGCTGGGCAGGGAGGCTGGAGGTAACTGTGGGGAATGGAGGAGGAGAAGGAAACCCCACAGATCTACCCCACAGCTACACTCTGAGAGCTGGCAGAGCTCTGTGTGGGGTGGGGGAAGGCTGGATTACTGGGGGGGGGGGGGGGCTGTCCTGGGTGCCACAGGGCAGCACTGAGGAGATCTGAGGCTTGGAGGGGCAGTTTGCACCACCCTTTGCCATGTTGTTATATAATGCCCCCAGTCACCCTGCCCTATGAGCCCTCAGCTGCACTCACCTGCTCACCTGGGGGTCTCTGTCCTATAGGTAGATGAGCAGCACCTCCATGCTCCCTCTCTCCCTCAAGCTCTAAAGAGGGAGGACTTCTTTGGAAACAAATTTTGCTGAGGTGGCCAAAGAGCTCCATGGAGGCCTGCCGCAGGCCGCTGTTCTCCTGCAGACAGGGGCACAGGGTGGTTAGGAGGATAGGCGATAGGCCCTCACATGCTTTGGGAATCAGCATGGCAGCCGCAGAGCCCAGAGAGGTTTCAGCTAGTTCAAATGACAGGACAATTCTCTGCAAACTCCCCTCCTTCCTGCTGGGCCCCAGGGCTGCTGAACAATTGTGGGCCCAGAGCCTAAGAATGATTCTACCCCTGTCTCACCTGGCAGAGGAGCTGAACTGCCCCACAAATCCAGGAATGTGCCTGCATCGGACTCTGAGCCCCTCTGCGTGAGGGCAGGTCCTGAGCATCTCCCCCTATGGGGTGCCCTATAGTGCCATGGGGCCTGCCCTGCTTGGTACTTGCATCCTCAAAGAACGTTCTCGCCTGCAGGGCCAGTGGGACAGGAACATGAGCCTTCAGAGGCCCTTGGGGTCCCGCAGCATCCAGCAGAGCCCTTCCATGGTATCCAGAATGGCGCGGGGGTTTGCACACACCACGGACAAACCTCCCCAGGATCTGGTCTCCCTACTTCCTGACCTGCAGAGAAGGGGTTGGACACCGCTTGGTGAGCAACGCTCTGTCAGCCTGAGAGTAACCACAGTCCAGGCAAGTCAGCCCACAGCCCAGTCTGCTCCACAGGAGCCATGGGCTGGGGACAAGGGGAACCAGGAGCTTTCTACTCAGCCCTCTCTGCCTAGTATCCTGCCATTCCAGACCCACCTTGTCTGGGAACTCGGTCACTGCGTTCCTGAGACCGTGCAGCGCTCTGCCTCGAATGTGGGTGTTGCTGTCCTCTGTCTGCTGCAGTGTGGCCTTCACAACCTACTTCCGCATCGCCTTGGGCTCCTTCTCCATCAGCAGGGGTCTGCCAAGGAACTAAAGGGACCAAAAGGAGCTGTCAGAGAGGGCTGGGCAAGGCCAGTGGGTCCTAGCCTGGCCAGAGCAAGGGGAAGGGAGCATGATGAGGGGCCAGGAGGTGACTTAGTTCCATACCAACTGCTGTTCAGGAGAGGCTGGCTGCAGCTGAGCTTAACAGAAGTGAAATGAGCAGGGCAGAGCGCTCCCTCTGCTTCCAGTGGGGTGCTCCCAAACCCCACCACAGAGCCCCCAGCAGAGGGATTAATTTACAAGCAATACACCACCAGGACCATCTCTCATTGGCTAACCAGCTATTGGCCCCTTGTTCCATCAGTTTCTGGGCCTGGTTAACCCTCCCCCTGGTCCTCCAGACTCACCTCTGCAAACAGGACAGTGCAGGTCATGTGTTCGCCCTTCTGGGTCACAGTGGCCCTGGGAGAGAACAAGAGCTCGCGTTGACTTGTGCATGACAACCCTGCACATGCTGGAATCTGAGCCGGTCCCAGCCACCCACTTCCATCTCTGCCCCACTGGGCTCCAGAGCGAGAATGTGACTCCTGCAGCCTCTGTTCTCACCTGCTAAGGAAAGCAAACCCCTCAGGCTGGGCCTCCTCTAGCAGCTGCCAGCCTCGCTCCTGGTCCATTAGCTCCACAGCTGGCTGACTGCCCTGAGGCACAACACCTACGCCAGGGCCTGCACGGCCATGCTGGGAAGAGAAGGAGGCAGGAGATGGTGATGTGGGGATGCCTGCTCTCTGGGCAGGGTGGCGGGGCAGGACTCCCTTGCTGCAGCATTGAAGGGATCAAGGTGAGAATAGAAGCTGCCCCACTTCTGCTTTTGGTTCTCCCCTCCCCAACTGTGGGGGCAGTGGGGAGTGTCTGCAGATGTGACCTTCACTCTCCTCCAAAGATGTGAAAATTGCCACCCCCAGGAAACTGACCCTGAGGAGAAAAGTACAGTCAGTGCCTCCCTGAATGCCCTGCTGTCCTTAGCCCTGTCCCTCAGGGCCCACTGCAGAAAAGGGGTGAAGTGGCTCAGTGACAGACCGGGTGTGTCCCAAAGCCTTCAAAGCAGACAGTAAATAGAGACAGCAGCCAGCTCCGGCCTGCTCCCCAGCTCTGCTCCCCCTCGCCCCCTCGCCCCCAGCTCATCTGCCTCATCACCCTGCTGAGCTGCCCTCTCTGAGGAGCTCTCTGTCTCTCTGAGTATCCAAGGGGAGCTCTGCCCACTTCTAAGCATAAGAAACCTGGATGATCTGAACCTTTGGTCCCCCAAAAGCGTCGGGAGTCCCTGGAAAACGAGGGTCCAAGCAGGAAGCTTCCCCCTCCTAGGGGCTAGCACAGACACTTTGTAGGCATTGGGGGATCCATCAGCCCCACACATTACCTGCACGGACTGGTATCACTGGGCAAGTCCTGCTGGACTCCCGAGAGGTGCTTTGCTGGGGAAAGGCGATGACAAGGAAGAAAGAGGCGAACAGGTCGTCCTTGCGTTCCTCCAGTGTGTCTGCTTGCCCCGGGGCCCCGATCAGCTCCCACAGGCCGCATGTGGTCTGGAAGGGAAAAGATACAGTCAGAAGATTGTGGTCATGTGCAGAATACAGCTGGGAGAGAGGACTGAATGCCAGTGCTGGGAACTTACCACCAGGAGCAGCCAGGCTGGCTGGGGGCAGCTTCTGTCCTGGGTCTGTCTAGCATTAGCCCAGCCCTTCTCTGGGCTGTAATCCAGTACCTCCCTGGTCAGGATGAGGTCTGCGCCTAGGAATCTCCAGATGGCCTTGATGTGGCTGTGACGGACAGAGGGACGGCAGGTAAGGAATTAAAACACAGGATGGGCCCAGTTGCTGCACACTGGGGATGATGCCCTCTGAGGGGTGATGGGCCAGAAGCAGCAGGTTGAGCCTGCTGGTGGCTGACCTCAAGGCCTTTCAGGCACTGGCCAGTCCTAAGGGGTTCATAGCCTCCTGCCTGGGCACTGCCAGGAGGCACTGTGTCATAGCAAGGGGAGGGATAGCTCAGTGGTTTGAGCATTGGCCTGCTAAACCCAGCATTTGTGAGTTCAATCCTTGAGGGGGCCATTTGGGGTACTGGGGTAAAAATCTGGGGATTGGTGCCCCTTTGAGCAGGGGGTTGGACTAGATGAGTTCCTGAGGTCCCTTCCAACCCCAATATTGTATGGGTGGAGGTGGCTAGACTTCCTTCTCCTGGCTCGGGGGGCCTTGCTGCCTTCTCCTGATGAAAGGCTGGGGTTAGAGTCCCCTTGGGGGAGAGCAGTGGCTCTGGGGTGGGGGCTGGTGTGAAGAGGTGGGGGTTCAGGAAGAAGAAGGCTCCAGTTTTGGCCATGCCATGGCTCTGGGGTGGAGAGTTTGGAGAAGGCTATAAAATGGGCTCTGTGCTTGTTGGCTGGCTCTGGGCAGGATCCAGGAAAGGCGCTGACTGGCCTGAGGAAACCTGGGAGTGCTGGTGAATTGGAGAAGACCAGCCTCCAGGGGTGGGATAAGGCACCTAAAAGTGTGCAGTGATGGGAAAGATACCAGCCTGGGATTCTGAGGGGGGAGAGGCCATTTCACAGCTGGGGAGGGACGTGCTCAGTGTAGGGGTGTCTAGTGGGGGGTGATGCAGGTAGGCTGGCCCCTCTCCTGCCTCAGCCTGGGGGGATGCCCAGCCAGGAGCTGGAGGCCATGCTTTCAGTGGGGATGACCCTGCTCACATGGGGTCTCTCCTTGTCTGTGTTGTGATGGGGGGGGGGGCCTGGAAGACTTCCTGGCCTCCAGCCAGCCAAGCCATTGCACAGCTGAACCAGGAGGGGTTAGCACAGAAGGCAGTGGGGGAGGGTGGCAGCTGTGTTAGGAATAGCTGAGCTGGGCAGGCTCAGAAACAAGTCAATGATCACATGGCTTGGCAAAGGCCATGGATGAACTCTCCTAGTGAGTGACTGAGAAGAGGGGGGCTTTGGGTTCACTACCTTGAAACCCCCACCCCTGATCCAGCTCCATAGCACTAAGAGTCCCAATCCTGCTGCCCAGTGACACCCCACCCGCCAGATATCCTGGCTGTACCTCCCCTTGTGACAGCTCACCTGGGCTGCTTCTGCATCAGAGTGGGATTTAAGCGTCTGGGATGCATTTCCATCCTCTGCATCAATCCATGTCCACTGGGCAAAGAGTCAGTGGAAACAGGGGACGGGTCTGGAGACATTTCCCAGGAAGTGAGCCAGGCAAGCCAGACTCCTGCGATCAAAGCCTGCAAATAATTACAGGGCTGTGCTCAGCAGCCACCCTGCAGACAGAGCATGGATGGGTTCCATTGATCAATAATGAGAAGGGATGTTTCCCCTCCACATCCTCCCTCGTGCCCCAGAAATTCTAGGCCTGGGGCAAGATGGAGATGCCCGAGATGTCAGCATGGTGCCTCCAATGCCCAGCCATTACTTGGCCCTGTAGCTCTGATTCTTGCTCGCTCAGCACCGCCTCCATGACGCTCGCCAGCTGGTCAGCACATTCCCCCTTCTCCAGCAGGTCCAACAGCAGAGTGAAGCTGAAGGGCATGAGGTCATGTGATGGCAGGTGCTTCACAATGAGCTGCAGGGAAAGGCACAGGCTGCGTGCGAGCAGCGAACAGGGCTGGGGAAGTGGGTTTGCTTTTCGGGGAATGGGGACAAAGGCACTGACAGCCTGTGCCCAGCGCTATGTGAGTGGGCATTGGAGCCCATACCCAGGAATTTCCATCTGCTGCCTCCTCATTGAGGGAAGGAGACATTAGCCCCCCCTTTCCTATGTGTGTGTCTGTCTCTCCAGCCACAGTCTCTCACTTACCATAGCAACATGGGCCGGGTTCTCTCTGCAACTGGCATCCTTCTGCGTCTTGCTCAGCATGGTCAACACTGCCCCTGTTTTGGTGTACATGATGGCTGCACAAGAAACCAGCAGCGCTCAGGCAGAGCTCTCAGGGCCAGATTCTTCCCCCTTCCCATTGAGCCAGGTCAGAGGTACCAAAGAGCCAGACTCCGGCCGCAGCTGGGAATGCCCCACTAGGGCGAGCTCTCAGCTGGTTCCTGGGCCAACTGCCCACCCTTCACCCTGATGTAGAAGGTCAGTTTGGGGGGGGTGAGATCAGGGGAGGTCCCAGATGGTCCCAGACACCTGGTGAAGGGCAGATGCAAGGTCAGCACGGTAGGTTCCAACCCACTTCTGCTCCTTGTCCCTCTGGTCAGGGCTGCAATGAAGGCGCCATGTTCTCTCTGCAGCCCTGCTCGCTAGGTAACGGCTGGGGCTGTGACGCTGAGAAGTGGCGATGGCTTCCGCTCCATCTTACCTTTGCAAGGTGTGAAGAGCCAGTAGAGAGCCTGAGATGCCCAGTATCTGGTGGCCTCCTGAGCATCGAAGGCCTGTCTTGTCAGCAGCCCAGCCATGTAGCCCTGCTATGTCATGGGTTTCAGGTCCTAATGGGCCACCAAACAGAAAACCAGGGCATGGGTTGAGGCAAGCCTAACTCTGTCTGTATCACCACTTCCCCCCTCTGTGAGTGCTGGGGGAGGGGGCAGCAGGGTCTGCACTGCTCACCTTGGTGATGGCTTTGAAGCGATAGAACATGAAGATCTGGGCGCTGCTTTTCACAGCTCAGCTCCTCTCCTGGGCCGGGGAGAGCAGATCCATGGCTGCAAGTGCTGGGGAGCAGGGAGAAAGCTGTGTGAGTGGCAGCAATGCCGGGGTGACCCCCAGAACCTGCCTCTCGCCCCAGCAGGGAGAGGACATGGAGCATTTAACCCCTTCTCCTCCAGTTCCGGAGACTGGAACTCAGCACTCCTCTACTGTCGGGGGGTGGGGGAGGGGAGCGCATTGGGACAGGTCTGAGGGTCTTGGGCTCAGCGCTTTGAGGATTCTCCCCATTGATCCTGCTGGCATCTTGGGGCACTTTTCTTCAGGGGCACAGGGGCGCCAGCCCAAATTTAGGAGGTCAAAGTGACACCCCTGGAGCAGGACTAGAATTGTCTTCCTGGATCCCAGGGGTGGGTGTATGCCCCATGGGGACTGGCTAGTTCACAGCAGCTGGGAGGCCTGCTCAGCCCCCTCGGGATCAACTGGAGCCTTCCCTCTTGTGGCTCAGATAGAACCTGACCAGCCGACCCATCCATAGGTGGCGAGTTATATTCTTTCGTGGTGCCCGAGCTTCAGCAATATTCAAGGCCAGGGGCCGAGTTACCCCAATATTTGGAGCTGGGTCTGTCCCCCGGCCCTGCCTGGGGGCCCCCAGCCCCCATGGGTCTCCTCTGCACCCCGCCACGTCCTGCCTGGAGTGGACCCCGGCCTCCACCTGTCATTCCCCGAAAGAAACCAGCGCGCGCCTCTCCCGTGCCTGCTTGTGCTGCTGGGTAGCATATTCCTAGGCAGAGCCCCGCTCCCGGCAGCCACTGCTGTCTGCTCCCCCAGGGTCCTAGTGCCGCTTATTCACTAATGGCATGGCAGGCTGCCCTTACCCTGCCCTTCTGCCCTAACCCTGAGCCTCTCCAATGCCCCTAACCCCTCACCCCCAGCCAGAGCCCTCATCTTCCCGCACCCTAATCCTCTGCTCCATCCCTGAGCCCCCCTTGCATCATGAACCTCTTATCCTCAGCCCCACAGGCCTCATCCCTGCACCCCTCCTATCCCCAAACTCCCTCCCAGAGTGTGTACCCCCTCCCACTTCCCACACACCCCCTCTTGCCCTCAAACTCCCTCCCAAAACCTGCACCCCCTCCTTTTGTACCACCTCCCATCCCCAAACTCCATACCAGAGCCTGCACCCTTCACCCCCTCCTGCACACCCACTCCCTGCCTCAGCCCGGAGCCTGCACCCAGCACCCAAACTCCATCCTAGATCTTGCACCCTGCACCCCTCCTGCACCCTAATCCCCAGCCCAGGACCTGCACTCCAGACCTCCTCCCCCTACCCAACCTTCCTCCCAGAGCCTTAGGCAGGTGAGGGTCAGAGTTTGGGGTGGGCAGAGCTGGGTGAAGGCGGGTTCTGGGCACCACCAAAATTTCTACAAACCTGCCACCCATGGGCACATTCCCAGATTGCCAGTGCAAATGGCCCCTCCCCCCGCTCCCTATCATACCAGAAACAGATGCAGTAGCGTAGTGGGGGTCAGGTGCTGCTCCAGGAACATCTGCAGCACAAGATCCAGGCCCTCCCAGGACAGTTCTTGGACAGACTGGAGCAGAGAGAAGCAGGGAAGTAAATAGCAAGGGAGGTGAGGTGCACGAGGAAGGGGGATGAGTGGATTCCCCATCTGGAGCCAGGTACTGTTGGTGTTTGGGGTCCCTTTACCCAGGTGATACTGATCCCCCTGCACATAGACATGGGTCTCAGCTGGACCATGGGCTGCCCTTCCCCAAAGAATCCTTCCTCCCAACTGGGCTCCCCAACACAAGTACTGAGCGGGGCTCTGAAGGGAAAGTCTCCTCCCTCCCCCTCTGGAGAGGCCCCAGCTGCCCCCCAACACCTTGCTGGATCGCCAAGAACTGAGCTGTTCATCCCCACTCCAGCCAATCTCTGTTTCTGTGGCAGGGCAAGTCATGGCCTGGCCGTGTGGCTGTCCTGAATCCATGCTTTGCTCTCTTTGCACCAAATGCTATTTAACGCTCTGGGCCAGATCATCAGGTGGTGTAAACTGGGGGTAGGTTCTAGCTCCCTGTGCCACGAATCCAGGGTAATTCTGTACAGTCTCACAGACACTCACCTCTACAGCTGTCCTCCCTGCCAACCCAACTGCAGAGTTAACTGCATAGCTACTTGTCACCAGCCCTTTGGAAAATAAACCTAGGGGCTGGATTCGGCTGGACACGCAGCTCTCTGCATTGGGCCAGGGTCCAGCTACACAGCAGGGGGGTGGCTGAGTTTCCCAGCCAAGGAGGCAAGTGGAAGCTGCAGCTTTGTCCATGCCTCACTAACTTCTGCCACCTCAGTCCCTTTCAGCTTTGCCAGGGCTGGGCACTGAATCATGGCGCTGGTGATACAGGTGCTGATAGTCTCAGCCTCCTGTTCCTCAGTCAGGTGAGGCTCGAATTTCCCGATTGGAAGAAACAGAGCAGATGGGGCCATTAGAACGGAGACAAGTCCTGGCATGAGTCAGGTTGAGTTTGATGGCACGAGGGACAGCTTCATCCCTAAGCAGCAGAGCTCTGAGGGCATTTCCAGCAGAGCCACTACCTAGGGAATGGTCCTGTCTGGAGATGCCTATGCTCCCTGGGCCCGGCAGGGGCTCTGCTGGGGAAGCTGCTCTCCAGGGATGATCCTGTACCCAGCTCTGTGGCTGCACCCATTCACAGCACTTCATGCTGATGGGAAGGGCTCCCTCTTACCAGGCAATATGCAGAGACAGGGGCTGGATAAAGAGGCCTGGAGGCCAAGGAGGATATGGCCCATTAGTGAGCCACCAGGAAGGAGCATCCTCCGGTTCTTATTGCAGCTCGTCACTCCCCCACTTCCTCTCCCTCCAGCTGCCCCTCCCTGGCTGCTGGGCTCTGCAGGTGAGTCAGGCTCCATAGACATACCCTAAGTATGAGATGGCCAGCAGGGTGTGCTGGTGATCTGGGCTCTGCAGCCAGGTCCAGTTGTTGCCTCTGAGGATCTCCTGCAGCACAAAGCAGAGAGTTAAAGGCAAAATTATTTGGGGGAGCCCGGTTACTCAGCAAGACGTGAACTCTCCAAAAGCTGTTTGATGCCCCCACTGACCCTCAGCCCCAGAGTGCAGTGCACTGGGGAACAGAGCTGGGAAGATGGCCTGGAAGTGGCCATATGGCCAGAATGCAGGGGACAGTCACAAGAGCCCCATTCCTGATGGCACATCTGGAAACTTTAGCATCTGCTACGGAGCAGGGAAGGGGGATCTGGGCAGAGGCAATTTTGTGACGGGAAGCATTAGAGTCCTGAATAGCTGAGGTGTGACGTTATTGACATGAACTGGGACCGTATAGATCATTGTTGCAACCAAAGTCCTGTAGTGGCACCAAATCTTATATAAAGGGGGTCAAATAGTGTATCTAAGACAAGGTTATGGTTTGCTGGTTATGGTTATGCTATCTATGTATGAGTATCATTTTTGTAGTTGAAGTTATGAATATTGGCTCTGTACTGTCTGTATTTGAAACTTCTGCTATATTTCTGGGTGACACCCAGTCAAGCTAGTGTCAGTTCTGCCTAGCCTGGTTGATGACTCATTAAGGACCATGAGTTATACAACTGACCCACTGAGAGAAGGCAGATACGCCTTGTGACTCAGCAAAGTATCCAGAGACTTGTCCATATGACTCCAAACTCAATTTTGCTGTAATTTTCCACAGTAAGAACAAAGAGGTGTTCTAACACCTGGAAAAGACTGTAAACGGCTGATGCCACTGCTCCGTCTTGTCTTCAATCCTGCTCTTACC
>NC_133769.1:151009074-151024914 GCF_003597395.2 Chelonoidis abingdonii | reverse complement strand
ATACCTGCACATCTATAAATTATTAATACTTGCAGTTGGCCCATATCCAGCCCCCCACTGTCCTTAAGCCATTTAGACTTGAAGCTCTGCAAGGGCCAAGGCCCTTATGCACCTACTGTCTTAGTAACTAGCACACCAGCTGGGGGCTCTAGAAATACCATTCTTGCTCAAGAACAAGAGCCAGAAGCCTCACCTGACGAGCTCTCGGGTGAGATTTAGATTGGGGCTGTTTATCGCCCAGCCAAACACCATGGAGTTAGCTGAAATAACTTGATGCTTCCTCCATCATAGTTCAGCCCTGTGAGTTCACAACTGCCTGAGTGGATATATTTAATCCAAATGATCATCAGGCTTCATTCCCAGTAGCTAACTACTAATTAGATTGTGTCCTTTCGTCAGCCTCAGCACCAGAACTTGGCTATAAGTGTCAGCAAAACAGCTTTACCACAATGAGGATCCGGGCTTTTGCTGTGTCTTGCATCTGGCTGAGTCCCCTTTTAAGCAAGGAGGGAGAATAAACCAAACGAGGAACACTCATTCACACACACATCAGCAGCCGACAGAACTAGTCACCAGGTCCCGTGCATACATCCAGGAGAAATCATTATGGCGACAACAACCCCTGGCAGATGTTGTACTAACCCACGTAGCGGCACTTACAAGTCAATGCCTCACCTGTTAGGCTTATGTCAGTGTCAATTGCACGTATCCATAGACGACCTTATTCTTTCAGCTTAGGTATCTAAAAAATGCAACACTGATGTCAGAGGCCAGTGGCAGAACACAGCTCAAGAGATGTATTCCAATCAGCACTTCCCAATTTCCATTTGCCTGCAAAAATCATTTGGGTGGTTGCCGGTGAAGGATAGAACTTCCTACCACCAGCGGGGACACTGAATTAGTACTGACTCAGAGGGAAGACATTTTTTTTTTTTTTTTTTGAGGAAAAAGCCAGGCAGCAAAAATGTTAGTGCTCAATAGTAGCAGTTTTCCTATTCAAAGCACTGACGTCAACATGATTTTAGGAACGTGTTCACCACATTGGCCGGTCTGAAAATCCCAGCTTAAGTAGCCATGGTATCTTAATTGTAAGACATACATTGCAGCATACAGTGTAAAACCTCATCAAGGCAATATTTTCAAAACTAGTCTCTGGCTATTGTATCTTATTATTCCCTGGACTCAGCTGTTTAAAAGGGAGACACTTGTCAGTTCAATGTTCCGTCCTTTCAACACAGCACACTTTTGAATACTCTCGTTGACTTCAGAAGGAGGCAAGAGGAGTTGGGCCACCATGGAACCATTTTGAAAATCCTTTCCTAATATCTGTCACCTTTTCCTGGATAGCATAATATGTGAGCAAGCCGATAATAAGATGCTCCGAATCAAGAGCACTTCACAGACATGGCGCTGGAGATTGGGTTAAGATACCTCGTCACACGAATGTACTAGGATAGGAGAGCACTAAGGCGATCACAAAGGAACTAATAGGACTGTGCTAGAATTAATAGTGGAGGCAGAAAATATAGTGACTACCACAGTTCAGTATTCCACTTGGCGCTTGGACGATATCTAAACTGACTAGAAAGCATGTAGACGTCACTATCTGGCATTAGCAGTCTAATTTGGGCTTTGATAAGGGTTGCATTATCTAATGCATTTGTTGAAGTTGTCATGAGACCTCAGAACATTCTCGTGCGAGTCAACACAACTAGCTTACTGAGGCAAGTTAGGCACATCAGAGTGACTCGTTCGGACATGTTGCACCTTGACCTGGGTAGCCCCATAACAATTGCGGACAGCTAAGATTCTCGCTTATACTGCGTAGCTGCCTGCACGTTACAATCCACAAGAGAGCGGTCTACTAGTTCCAGCCGATAGATACTGTGACTCCGACACTGAGCTCTGATCTTTCCAAGGTGAATCTTTGCTTGCATGTCAGTATGTAGTCACAGCTGTGCACAAGAGGCCACCAACACAGGGCTTTTCTCACAAACCGCAAGATTCACCAGAGGGTCCATGGCTCAACAGGCAGGAAAGACCAACATTGAAGGAAAACAGCCCACACGGAAATACAAGCACGAGAGCACAAGGCTCAAGGCCCCAAAGTCTCTACAAGGGAGCCTGCTTGTTCCTTTGGGCCTGATGCCCTCACGCCCTAAGGGAAAGGACCTGGGCGTGCGAGTGGAACCTTTTTGCATTCCCCTAGGGGAAAACATCCTCTGGAGATGGAGGGCAGGAAGGGCCCCTTGGATTCCAGAGTGCTGAAAGCAACCTGCATTTCCTGAGCTGTCCAATCGGGGCCCTGCGCGTGCTTCAACTCCCCTGACAATCAGGTTTCCGTAATGTCTTGATCTGGGCAGGAATTCTGCCACTCTCGGAGTTTTGGGCTGGGCTTTTTCCTACCAAGGCGTCCGTATCTCAAAGGGAGAACAATTCACGTTCAACCAAAACTAACATACCCCTCTCCTTATTTTTCGCTGGATTGCGCATATTTTGGGCAAATTGTAAGCCAGCCGTAGGGAACTGGAAAACATCGGCCTAAACCTCCGAGGCAAGAAAAACAACCTTGAAGTTTATCTCAAAAATCCCCCATCCCAAGCACCAGAGCCTGTTCAACCCTGGGGCCTAGGGGCCCTGAATCCCTCAGAGCACCTTTTTTGTGCCTAACGACAAACGTCAACCCTGCACGTGTGGTGGGGAAACCAGGCCCTAAATCCTTTATCTTCTGATCCTGACGTGCAGCCAAACAAGCCCAGAGGTACCAAACAGGACAACAGTCCATCTGTGGGACAAATAGCACCAAGTTGGATTGCTCATTACACTCTAACGCCAGATGGGGATTCCCTTCCAATTAGCTTCCATGGGCCTGGAAATCAGAGAAAGGAAGCTAATCGACGTTGGGGGAAGTCCCACAGAAAGAATGAATGGCTTGTCCAAATGTCCCTGTCCCCTCTGGGCAAGAGGCCAGCCTTCAGAACTGAAAGTTTAATGCAAAGAACTAGCTCTTGTGCTGCTGTGTCACAGCTCGGGTAAGGTGCAGGGCCGCCCGCGGGGTGGGGGCAAGTGGAACAATTTAACCCCAGGCCTGGGCTCTGCAGGGGGCCCAACGAGAATGGCAAGAAGGCTTCCCCCCCGGCCCCCCCAGCTCGACCTGACCCACCCCATCTCAGCTCCCTCCTCCCCGAAGCCTCAGTGCCAGTCCAGTAAGCAAAATCCCTGAAAACGGCTAAAGCACCATGGCTTCCGGAAGGGCCCTGAAAGCCCCTCCCCTCAGAGCAAATGTGAGAAGGGGGAGAGCTGGCGAGCTCACGCCTAAGTGGAGGGAGCTGAAGGCTTCAGCCTGGAGCTCAAGCCTGGCCCCTCCACGTGGCTCTGAGCAGGAAGGCCAGGCCCCGCTGGAGCCATGGCGCTGCTGTCGAGGGCAGCCCCGGATATGCTGAGCTCCTGTGAGGGGGGAAGCCGGGGTAAGGGCCGAGGCTGGTGGGGGTTGGCTAAGGGCAGGGAGTCCTGGGGACAGGCAGGGCACAGGTGGGGGCAGAGGTTGGGGGGACGGGAATGGGGGGGTTGGATCATGGGCATCCCAGGGTCGTCAGAACTCAGCGGGTGGGGGGAATAGGGGGTCGGGCGAGTCAGGGGACAGGGAGCAGGGGTGGGTTGTCCGGTGTGGTGGTCTCTGGGAGATGGTGAGGGGAAAACAAGGAGCAGATGGGTCTGGGATTCTTGAGGGGGCAGTCAGGGGGCAGGAAAGTGGGTGGGGGTTGGAAGGGGGCAGGGCCAGGATGGTTGGAAGGCACAGCTTCCCTACCCTAAAGCTCATTCAGCAGTTTGAGGCTTGCAGAAGAGCCAAGCTGTTAGCTTTTTCCATTAGGGCTATCCATCCCTTTCACTTCTCAAATGCCCAAATTATAGTCTATATTTAATTTCAGTGTCATAGGGAGATTCATGTCAGGGGAGGGTGAGCTTCATTAAAATTAGCCACTGGGGGAGGGATCACATGAGAAAGACAATAATACTTCCCACACCCTATGCAAGGGAGAACCCCCTCCTCTACATTCCTGAGGCTCCATATCCAGTGGTTCTCAAACTTTTATACTGGTGACCCCCTTCACATAGAAAAACCTCTGAGTGTGTCCCCCCACTTATAATTAAAAACACTTTTTATAATTATTTAACACATATAATAAATGCTGGAAGCAAAGCGGGGTTTGAGATGGAGGCTGACAGCTCGCAACCCCCAGATAATAACCTTGGTGACCCCCGTGATGGGGTCTCGAGCCCCAGTTTGAGAACCCTGGGTTAATTTATTTTTAGCACCTGTGTCCATTCACATGCCATGTCTAGTTGGAGCATTTTCAGTTTTTTCACAACATAGGCTCATCTCAGATTCTGGAAGAGCTAAAGGCTGAGTTTTGTGGGTAGATGTAAAAGCTTGTACTCAGACAAAACCCAGTGACAGTCCCTCTAGTTTGTGAGGGACCCTATGGAGCCATTCTCTAGGACAGAAAATCAATGGAGGCTTAGTTCCATTCAAATAAACTATTAGCTCAGGAGGGTAAGGAATGGTTGTCCCTACCCTCTGTTTGTCAGAGGAGTGGAGATGGATGACAGGAGACAGATCATTTGATCATTACTGTTAGTTTACTCCACCTGGGGCCACTTGGCATTGCGTGTTTGTAGACAGATTACTGGAACTGAATGGACGCTTTTTGTTTTGACCCAGTATGGCTGTTCATACATGTATGTTCTAACCTAAATGAACCCAAAGTTATGGAGACAGATATGAGTCAAGGAAGCCAGCAGAGTATCAGAAACCTGGAAAAATCTCTGACTGGATGGGCTCGGGCCTTTGGTCACAAGCTGAGGTGGTTCAAAAATTTTGAATTTTTTTTAAGCAGAATTTTTGTATTGTTTCTTTGAACAATCAAACACAGCAAGCAGCAAATATTTGGCCACATGCGTCTGAAACCCCCAACCACATTCAGGTTTTGGCAGACTAATTTCAGCTTTTCAATTAAAAAAACCACAACAAATTTTGAAGGAAAGCAGACATTGTCCATGATTTTTTTCTGCTTTTTAAAACCCCCTAGTTTTTGATCCAGAGAAAGTTTTGATGGAAAATATTTGTCCAATCCTTTTAATGAGCTTTAGTGCCTTTTAGCACTAGCTGATGCTGAGAACCAGTGATACCTTGTAAAGAAGTATTCTCTAAACTGGATTTGTACCGAGATGCGGAAGGTTTATTTTTCCCGGGCCGCTCGTGGGGGTGGTGGGGGGAAGTGTGGCAATTTGCGCTGGGCCTCGCGGGGGCCCTCACAAAAATATAGTATTGTATAGTATTGCAATTTTTTTATGGAAGGGGCCCCTGAAATTGCTTTGCCCCAGGCCCCCTGAATCCTCTGGACGGCCCTGGGTAGGTGCTGTGTGGGTGGAGAGGGGAGGGCTCTGACTTACGTGTTGGCTCAGAAAATAATGTTGCTGCATGGGAGACAGGATCTTGCAGCCTGTGGTCTCAGTCTCTAGGCTGAGATCCGTGGGGCCTGAGTGGACCACGTGCCCATAGGTGAGGAACAGGAGGCTTCTCAGCTGCTCAGTGGAAGCTGGCTCCTGAGAATTGCAAAGGAAAGAGTGAGGAGAAGGGATGGCCTATGCTGCTCCTAACTCACAAATGGTGCCAGGGGAGGATTTTTCACCCAGCTGGCTTAGCAATCAAAGGCTACTCTGCTGAGTTGAACTGCCTGGACTCTGAGGCCCTTCCCAACTCCCCAGGATTGGGTGGTTGAGGTAACCCGGAAGCTGAAGGGGACGCACTAGCAGCTGCTTTAATTCAGCCTAGCTCCAGAGATGTCACTGGGAGTACAGTGGATTGCACTGGCCCAGAGAGTTACTGGGAAGGTGGTGGTGGTGGTGTCGGCGGGGAGAGGGGAATGTCTGACATGCCAGCCCTGGTGAGTCCTCCAGGAAGATCTGTGAAATAGCTCAGTTCAGGGGAAGACCAAGGGTCTGTTCTGCTGAGAAATGTGTCAGCTGGAGCTGATGGCATGGCAGTGTCTTTTGGGCCCTCTCTGAGCCTTGTTTATGGGCCTGTGTGGAGCATGTCGGAGCTCCCCAGGAGATACCCTGGAGAGCTTATACAATAGGACCCACCTTCCCCCCTGGATCCACCCCATTCTGCTGTGATTGTAGCTCTGTGGAGGAGTAAGGAAAGGGCTCCCTCCACGGACACTGAGCCACTGCTTGGAAATTCAGCTCTTCACTGAACAGGCTTCTGGGAAGCAGAGTCCTCCCTGGCAGGGCCCTTTACCTGCAAAGGCTGGTGAAGAGATGGATGAAAGAGCAGAGATGCTAGCTGGGACCGTACCTCGAGAGAGCCACCGGCAAAAGGCTGGAGCTGCACCCTGCTGACTACCTCTTCCCAGTGCTCCAGGATGGCAAAAATCTTGTATAGGTGTTGCCTGGCACACAGCCCAAGCGCTCGGGCGAATCCCTGAGAAACAGAAAGATGGGAATGCTGAGCAAGAAGCCAAGGGGCCAGGATGGGCTCTCAAAGTCATTGCCATGGGCATGGGTATAAGGAAGATCTTTTCAATCCACTGGACCTTGTCCAAGGCAGAACATACACATGTAGCATCAGGCGATTGACAAGGAACGAGGGATCACTTGACAGTGGAGGAGGAAAGACCTCACCTCTCTTTCCTCTTCTTCTCGAAAATCGACCATCTACACCAGAAGCCATAGCTGGGGCTTGATGCTCTCTGCTGGAGGAAACATCAGCACGGTGCCCCAGCACTTGTAGAGAAAGCTCTGTGAAACGAGAGGTTGCAGGTTGCTCCTCAGTAGAAGGGTCTAAACACAAAGGAAACTGACCTGCCTGCTCATTCTCTTCCAGAATCACAAGACTGCTTCTGCCAGACAAGAAAGTGGGAAGCAGCAGCTGCGCAAGGTAGGGTCAGAGAAATTGGAAAGGCTGGAAAGGAACTCAAGAGGTCCATCTAGTCACCCAAGCCACCCACACTGTGCAGAATTAAGAGGCCCCCTCAGCAGCACCTCCATTGGTGGGACAGAAGGAAGCGGCTGAGCCCAACTGATTACCAATTGGAGAAAGCTCTAGGGGAGCTCACAAGGGAATTCCACAAGGCAAAAATTAAGAGAGATGGCGGGGGTAACAGAGCAACGCTGCCTCTTTCCCCTCCCCCTCCCAGCTGTGGTGGGGTTTCCTGCTGGAGCTATGCTCCAGTTCCTGGCCCCTCTCGGTTCTAACTGGGCTCTTCTTTTCCCCTGCAGTTTCCCTGAAAAGACCTTTCTGTTTTTCATCGCGACCATACCTGGCTTGGGCGTTTTCATCGCTACCATCAGGTGCCAGCTGGGTCACCAGTGATAAGCGGGCCGGTGAACAAAGGTCCAGTGTCCTGGAAGGAATAGGGAAATTGCCTAGTTCAGAACAGCCAATCCGCTTTACCTCAAGAGGCAGCTTGGTGCCATGAAACAGACACTATAGCTGAAGATGAAGAAAACAGAAGGGTCTTTCCCCCAGGAAACTGCCAGGGAAAGAAAAGAGCCAGTTAGAACGAAAGGGGCCCAAGAACTGGTTCCTTATAGCTTCCAGCTGGAATCACCACAGCTTGGGAGGAGCATGGCACTGTCACCCCCCACGTCCTCTCCAAATTGCCTTGGGAATCCTTAAATGACTGACCCCTTGGCTGCCCGCCAGTTGTATCTGTGTGGGCTCAGCCCTTCCCCTCTTGTCCCCCCACAATCCATGCTGCCTGAGGGGCCTTTTAAATCCGGCCCTCAGTTTTTGGGGGCCTGGACTAGATGAACCTCTTTGAGTTTCTTTCCCAGCCCTCATTTCCCTCTGACCTTTACCTGCAAGCAAGCTTGCTGCTCCCACCTCCTTTCTGGCAGAAGCCAGTCTTTGTGATCTACAAAGGAAGATGAGCAAGGTTCAGTTTTATCCTTGTGTTTTTAGACCCTTCTACTGGGGAGCGCCTGCCACCTGGCTCTTGTTTGCAGGGGGGTGGGGAAGGAGCTGCCGAACTCACAGGCCCAAGGGACCCCATGGCTCCTTTGGCAAATCTCTGAATGGAACAAAACAGATGCTTCCTCAACCCAGACCCTGATTGTGGAAAATAAGCCCCAGGCGTCTGGCTGGGTCCTTCCCCAGGGTTGGGTGAGGTCTCTGATGAAGGTTAGATAATGGTCCCTGGAAAAGGAATCCTTTCCCTGTCCCCTAGGCCAGGGAAACTTGGGAAATAGATTGAACCAGCATTGATCCTGACATGATCCTCCCGATTCCAAAGGTCACAAACATCATATTATCCTGGATCAGAGAAGAAGCCCTGGCCTCTTCCCTCTGAGCCCCACAAACCACAGTGTCCTCTCCTTACTTCCTGCCAAGAGGGAGACACTCTCCCATCAACCCACGTACAGGAAGCCGTTTTTTTCTGTCATGTTAGTTTGATCCAGAATTGGCCCCAAATCTGGGACTGGAAACATGCTGAATTCAAGCCTAGAAGAGGAAGAACAATGGCTGCCCTTTCCTGACCTTGCACGCATCCAAATATACCAAAGATGCACTGGGTCTATGCAGACAAAGAGAACAAGGTGGCCTGTAGCCCTCTACCCTATCAGGTGCAGGGGGAAGCTCAGTGGAAGCGCCAGGGAAGGATACAGCAGGAGGCTGGAGCTGAAAACACCAGGACAGGAATTTGAGATGGATTTATTTTCCAGTTTGATCGGCAACTCCAATGACCAGCTATTTTGGCTCCCTTCTATCTCTCTCACCTCTGGCCTTGGCCCTCTAGCTCAGATGAAAGGAGACAGAATCCAGAGGCCAACATCAGCAGCTGTGGTCAGATCCTAAGGCCCTGGGGGAGAGCAGCAACCCAGGGGGAGCTTTGAAAACAGCCCCCTGACAGAGGCAAGACCTTGGGACCGTAAAGGGAAATCCCCAGATGCCCTTTGGGTAAGGAGGATGCGGAGCCCAGGATGTGAAGGGGCCTGCACAACAGTTTCCCTAAGGGCTCTCAAATTCCCACTGGCCCTTATATTGGAGCCGTCTGAAGGGCTGCCCAACTAGCGTGGTGGCCTGGGGAACCCGTCCCCTAGCCCCCCCAGGATCAGGGGAAGCCCAGGGAAGGTGGCGGCTTCAAGAGAGCTTCGCTGGTTCTGTTTAAATGCCCGAGAGGTGCTGGAATTGATGTGCAATGATAACATGGGAATGTTGGATAAAGCCCACTCCTCTGGGGGCTGTGGGGAAAAAAAAGCACCACAATTTGGCCAATGCCAACTTCCAGGAGTGGTTTTCCCTTCCCGCTGACTAAGGAAAACCTCCTGGCTCCCCGGGTTTACTCACCAGCAGTCCCCAAGCCAGCAAGCTTCGAAGGTTAGAGTGGGGGGCCCGGGGGGGGGGCTTTTTGACCAAACCACCCTTAAACAGAAAGGGGGACATTCCACTAAGGCCTCTTGAATGGATCCTTTTACATTTGACTCTGAGCTTTACCTGGTGCCTTAAGCTTTGGCTGGTGGTCACTTAGCATATGTGCCTGGAGCAAGAGCTGAATCTCCACCCCCACCCTGGGGCTAAGACGCTAAACAAGAAAAGGGGATTAAAGAGCTGGTGGATAAAGTACTGCGAACTCACCTACTGTTCCGCCTTTGGCCCCCGCACCTCTCTAAGCCAAGGGCCAGCCCTGCCTTTCTCGTGCAAATCCTCTTTACCACTCAACCGAGGTTTCTGCCAGGAGAGAGGCAGGGCCTGGCCCATGGGCTGCTGGCTCAAGTTTAAAGGAGCAGCCAGGCCATAAACCTGCAGAGCAGAAGAAAAGCCATCCTCAGTAATGGAAAAATCCCTCTGTCCTGCCACCACTCTTCTCTTCCTACACATAGACAGGACCCCCTGGCCTCGCCACCACCAAGCCAGACCTCCTCTTACCCCAGCCTGAAACCCATGCCAGCCATCCCCACCCCTCTCTCCTTCAACACCTGTCAGTGTCTGCCCCTCCAGCACCAAAATCAAGTGGACCATGACTGACGCCCACCCCCGCCCTTTTGTTGAGTGTAGAATCATTTGAAAAGATTTTCCTAACTCCAGTCCCACTTGGAAAAGGCTGTGGGGGGGGGGTTTCTCACGGTATGAAAGCAATACACCAGCTTTGAAATCAGATAAAGAGGAAACTAGGAAACCAATCTTAAGATCAAGTTGGAAACCATGACAGGCCACTCAGGGAGAATGAGTCTGAATCTTTCACAGCCCTGCACAGAATCCTGCGCGCCCCTTTGAACACCAGACGTAAATTTGCCTTTTGTCCCTGCCTGTGTCCAAGGGGGACTTTAACACACAAACTATGGCCAGAAAGGGTTTACACAACTCTTTGCTAGTCAGTAATAGAAATAGTGGACTCAGAACTCCCGGGTTCAGTTTACCCTGTAAGTAACTAAAGCACGTATAATTTGGCCATGCTCAGTCCTGCAAGACAGCGGTAGCTGAGTGCACAATACTTGGGTCTGCCTTGTTAAGAAATGTGGCGTCTGTCTCAGCTTTGCCTGAAAGTGATTGGTGCAACAAATCTGCTTGTTAATTTGTTCAGTGGTGGGAGGGGCTGGCTAAGTACCTTTTTGATGCTTAGGGCTTGGCGTTCTGAGGCCCTGGGTTTTTTTAGTAAATCATTCCTGTGGCAGTGGTGGTGGAAACCTAAGTGGTAGTCCAGCAAAGAATTGAGATTTCTGGGACTGTAGTCCTCCCAGCTCAGTGGACTCTCCCTTAGACCACCAGGGTATGGGTGGGTGGAGAGGCAGGAAAACCTCCCTGGGCTTAGGGTTTTGGCAATTGGCAAAACAAGAAATGTGATGGCTGGTTATAAGACCCCACCGCTGTAACAGCCAGGAAAAAGTACAGAGGGGACCGAATGAAAGGGACGAGGCTATGAAAGCTGCAGACCAGCATGACTGAGCAACTACAGGGATGCCTAAAGAGCAAAGAGCCTGTGTCCACCAAACCTGCATGCAGGAAGCAACTCACCGGTGGGGTTGGTTCTCTGGGTTCCAAAGAACCAAGTCTGGCCGGATTCGGGGTCCATTTTTACCAACCCCATTGAAAATGTGTTCTGGAGGCAGGGAGGCCAGAATAAATAAGTCTTGGTTTGGGAGCCCTGGTCTCATCAAAAAAGCCCTCAGACCCAGAGAGGGCCTGCATCCAGTGGAGAAGGGCAGGGTCCATCTTACATTGGCTTATTTCTGGGGAAGGAACTGCAAAAAGGGTACTGGGAGCTGAAAACTGGAGGACCTCAAAGATCATGGTGCAACCTTCCCCGTCGCTCCTCCTGAATGGTTAGAAATTCCAGTGGAGAACCTCCGGGCATGGTAAACTAGTGGGGTAAATGAACAGGGGGTGAAAATGGTGCTTGAAGAAAAAGGTGCAACCCCCGGCCTGGTGACTGTTGCCATAACCACCCAGCTTCTATGTTGTAGCAGTTTCTAGGGCTCCACCCTCTTTGCTGGGTGAAAAACCAGAATTCCCATCACGGCTTTGTAGTTCACTGTAGGTGGAATGAAATCACAGTGCAGGTGAGCACGAAAGAGAAATCCAGGGGTCCCTGCCCTCCTAGCATGAGGGACAGAAAACCTGGATTTTCAGCTGAGAAGAGGGGATTTCACAGAGCGAATGCTGGAGGAAAAAACACTGGTCTCTATTTTTCTCATCATCTTCCATCAGTAGATGGAAGGGCGCCATCCCCAGTTCCCATTGGTGCTTTCCCGAAGCCCCTATTTGCTGCCCATCGCCTCCCCCTCCCCTCTAACCGCTTGAACCCATGTTCTGCCTTTTACGGAACTCCCAATCATTACGGGCCTCCTTTGTGGTTCTTAACCATGCTGTTGTAAGAGGTCCAGAAGTTGACTGATGCACCCAAGAGTCATTAAGGGTCTTGATTCAGATTTTCTCCGCAAGACCCCCATGCCCACCCCCCATTGTCCCATAATAAAATAAGCCAGGCTTCCTCTGACCTGCCCAGATCCCAGACAGAAACAGAAATGAATTTGCCACAGTGTGGAGGGCCCCCTTGTTTCCTTCCCCAGTCCAGCTGGGATCCTTTTCTCAGTGGGTGTTTGGTGAAAATACTGCCTAGGCAGCCCAGAGAAATGGAATTGCCAGGCAAGTGCCATTGCTGGATTTTCCTTTGTCCCCAACTTCCCCTGCCTCAACTATGGAGCACTGATGGGTCATGTGTTTCGATGCAGCAGTCCCGCAGGCTCTGCATCTGCAAGTCCAAACATTCACCGTAGCTTTTGGCCGTTTTTGGCCCATGTCCCCAGACCTCAACCGTGGTGCTTGTGCCTCTGCCAAGGAAATTGGCCGCAGAGCTATGAACCAAGCTTCCTTCTGTACGGGTTTGTCATTTTTGGGAAACTGTAGAAGACACAGACACATGGCTTTCGGCAAGGCTTGATGTTTTAAACTGGAATGTGCAAGTAACCTGAGGAATCTTCAGGAATATTAGAACACCCCTCAGTGGTCCTACATGAAGTCCCCCTGGCAGGTTACCACCCCATGGGGTAACCAGCTGCATTCTGCCCCACGCGTTTGCATTCACAAGCAAAGTGATTGTCCTCTCTCATTTCCTGCAGCATCAGCCTGAGGGGCTTGCAGGACTTGGAAATTAATCTTACTGCAATAAGGTTACAAATGACCTCCAATTTGAGCCGCCAGTGCGCGAAGCACCGCCTAATTGCACAAAAGGCCATTAACACATCAAAAGAATGAAAGGCCTCCCTGTGGGGTCACTAACCGGTTGGATTGGAACTAGGCCGGTTTCCAGAATGAGGAATCTTGGCAAAACAGGGAACTCCTCGTTCCTCATCCTTGTTTCAGGCCCTCCTGAACAGGAACACAAAGCAGCTCCCATGCCAGAACAGTGAGGCTTGCCCAGGAAGAGGAGTTGAAAATCATAATGGGTGGGAATTCAGAATGGGAAAGGAATATAGTTTTATGCCTGGGCCTTCCTGAGATTCCGCAAGGCTTGTGATTCTCCTTCCCTGGGGAAAGGTTGGGAATAGGTTTCTTTACCCCAAATGGAAACCAGAAGAGCCCAGGGTCCTCTCCCGTTTCCCCCAGGGTGCTCTCTGGAAGATCAACACAACCCTAAGGGAATAAAGAAAGCAACACCAGAAAAAAGGTACTAGAATAAAGTGGTCTCCTCAGCCCATCCTTGATTGGGCAAAAAGAGTTGAAGGGGTGAGTGAAGGGTGAGGGGGCAAGTGGCAACAGGAGGCCAGCAACAGAGCTGTTAAACGGGGAGCTTTTTCAGTGGGAGTTTTGCGGGGGAGACTAAGAAGAGCTGCAGAGGAACAAGACAGGCTAGTGAAGGTATAGGATGGTGTTTTCTGCCAGTGTTCTTGGTGCCCATTGGGTTTGTTTTTGCTGTTTGTGTGTGGTGGTTTTGTTTGTTGGTTTTTTGTTCCTGGACTAAAAAGGTTTTAGGTGGGAAAGGCTATGGAACCAAGTACAGAGGCAGCAGTTTTGAAGACAACATGAAGAAGAATGGATAAGGAAGCGGCCGATGTTAACTATCCTGGAAAGGGGTTTACCGTTGAAAAGAAGTTTGCATGGCAATGAATGCCCAACCCTGATAGAGCCTTGATGGAAGAAAGTTCTGAAAATGATTGGAGATGTAGGTTTGAAAAACTCTGGTTTTGAAAGTTTTAGAAGGGGGTTCAAGTAAGATGAATGAGTTAAGACCAATGAGGAGCTGAGAGAAAAGCTCAGAACTTGCAAGATGGAGCAGGGAAAACTAAAAGAACTCTGAGGGGAGACTGGTTTGGGTTTGAGGAAAAGTGGGGACAGGTGGAAGCCATGTGATTAAGAGAACCAGGGCAGAGGAAAAGACCGGGGCTAGTGAAGGAGAAATAAGAGCTTCAAGGGAACCAGGTTTGCAGAAGGCTGGGAAAATGAAGAAAGGGCACAGCCAGGTGGTTGCTGTAGGTGAGAGGGCAGGAAAAAAACAAGAGCAGCCTAGTTGCTAAGAGGAAAAGAGGAAAAGAAAAAGTCCCAATGGAGAATAACTACTTGAAAATAATGACCCCAGGAAAGGTACGGGGAAATGGGTTGCGGGGATGTTTGCAAGGACAATAGAAATCGAAGAAGGAACTTGGGAGCCAGAAGGGACAGGAAGATCAGACCGAGAATGCACCATCACCAGAAAAGGCAGGTCTTCATGATTGGGGATTCCCTGTCTCTGCCAGGTGCTAAGATATACCGGAATGTGGAACCTGAGGCTGAAAGGACACGAACGGAGCGGGAAATGAATCCGCTGATTTGTCCCTTCATGTGGGAACAATGATTCAGCTACTTCTCGCTGGGAACAATATCAAGGAAGACATGCCCAACGTGGGGGAAGACAACTAAAGGGAATGGAAGGCTCAGATGATTTCAGTTTGGATTCTGCCTGTTCCTAGAGAAGGGCAACAAAGAATGTGACAAAATTACTGGGCGATCAAGAGAATGGCCCTGGCAGTGGTAGCTATATAGGAGGGGCTTTGGGAATGTATGGTCCGCTGGAAAGCGTTCATGGACAGAGGACTGTTCTCGTCGGGGATGAAAACTTCACCTAATAAGAGGAAATAGACTTCTAGGATGGAGGCTTGAACAAGTGATTAAAGAGAGCTTTAAACTAGGAATTTGGGGGAATTGGTTGGGGAAGAGTGTTCCCAGGTAATCTCCACACCAGACATTTAACATGAGAGAGAAGGAAAACAAAGTTACAGAAAGGAGACAGCCATGGGGTATGAGAGGGACATAGGAGGAAGGTAAGTGTAGATACCAGTCCTAATAGGTGATACTGGTGGTAGAAATGTCCCCTGTTGCCCTATTCGAGTAAAGAAATGTCCAGTTGAAGCCCAAACTTGCAAAAAATTAAAGAGTTTGTTGGACTAATTGCGAGGAGCCCTGGGTAAGAAAAATGGAGGATACTAAAGCCCGGTGGCAGGAAATAAAAAAACCAGAAATATTATAAGGATAACCAGAAAATGGTGATAGAAGTCAATGAACTTGGAAGTACAGGTAAAATTGAAGGGTATGTTGCTGTTTTAGGAAGACAGAAATAAAGGCAAAGGGCATTGAGTAGCACAATGTTATATCAATGAATGGAGGGTAGAAAATAGAAAGGGATGGATGGATTAAGAACAGAGGTCTGTCCCTGGGCCATAATTACATTGGGGAAGGGGAAAGTTAACTAGAAGCTTCCCCTTGAGATATGTGGCTGGGGCGGGTGCCTACAGATCCTGCCGGAATCCAATGTGGGTTATGGTATAGGAGGGGACATCTTTAATGTTTTTTAAATTAAAGAAAATACTAATGGTTAATTTGTGGTGGGATCATGGAAGGACCTTTTAACTTCAGAAAATAGACTGGAGGACAAGGTGCAGTAAGAATAATAGGAAAAACTGCAGAATTTTTTTTCCCCTGGATTGTGAAAGCTGAATGGATTTCCTTCACCAAGTAGTTGAAGAACCAACAAGAGGGGATGCCAATTTTAGAATTTAGTTTTTGGTTGATAGTGGTGGACCTCATAAGAAGATGTAATAGGGACAACCTTGGTTCGAGTGATCATGAGCTGTAATTTCCATTCAAACTGATGGAAGGAAAATAAACAAAGTGGATCTGGGAAACTAGGTTTTTTATTTCAAAAAGGGCTTAACTTAAACAATTTAAGGAAATTAAGGTTAGGGGAATTGGAAATTGGAAACTGAAGAACTTGTATCCCCTAAAGGCAAGGAGGCCTGGAAATTATTTCAAAAAAGTCAAAGCGCCGGAAACTGTCAAAGCCCCTGCCAAATCCCAAGGAG
>NC_133769.1:150993132-151008974 GCF_003597395.2 Chelonoidis abingdonii | reverse complement strand
GTCATGAAGGAGCATCTACGTAAAATAACTGATCATGAAACCCAGGTTAATTACGTAGGAAAAAATATGAAGAATGAACTGATTCAAATCCTAGCAAATATAATTAAAAAGAAACTTGTAGAAGCTGCCCATTCTGCAAAATACTTTTCAATAATACTGGACTGTACACCAGATGTGAGTCATGTGGAACAAATGATGATGATCATTTGTTTTGTGGATATGGAAAAGTCTTCAGATGAAGATAATGTTGAAGTGCACATAAAGGAACATTTTTTAGGTTTCATACCACTGAAGGATACGACTGGAGCATTTATGACTGAAACTATTCTACAAGAGCTTGAAACAATGTCATTATCTGTTAAAAATTTAAGTGGCCAAGGCTATCATAATGGGAGTAATATGAAGGGTAAAGACAATGGTGTGCAAAGGAGAATGATGGAAATCAATCCTAGGGCCTTTTTCGTTCCTTGCGGTGCACATTCTCTGAATTTGGTTGTCAATGACGCTGCTAGATGCTGTTTGGAGGCAAACAGTTTCTTTGACCTAGTGCAATGTGTTTATGTATTTTTCTCAGGCTCAAAACACCATTGGGAGATTCTGACTCACTATGTGAATTCTCTAACTGTGAAACCGCTTAGTCAGACAAGATGGGAGAGGCGCATAGAAGCTTTGAAGCCTCTTTGCTATGAACTTGGAAACATTTATGATGCCCTAATTAAAATGTCTGATAATACTACCTTTATTGGATCATCTGACAATATGGCATGTTCAGATGAAGAAGCTCTTGCAGATGACCCTTCCAAGTTCAAATTTGTGGCTTTACTCATTTTGTGTTATAATATCCTTTTCGAGATTAACCTTGCTAGTAAGCAGCTTCAGGAAAAGAACCTGAATGTACATTCTGCTCTTGAAAAACTGCAGCAAACTAAAAATATTCTGGAGGAATTCAGAAGTGATGAAGGGTTTGAAAGAACACTGATAGGTTCTCTTGAGCTTGCTGAAGAAATAGACTTTCTGACAGAATTTGAACCAGAGCCAGTTTGCATTTGGCAAAAAACAGCAGTTTTCATATGAAGGACGAGACACACCCATTCAGAACGCAAAACAAAGGTTCGAAGTGAATTTCTACTTCGCAGTCTTTGATACGGTTATTCACTCAGTTGACGAAAGATTTCAACAGATGCAGCAGCTAGAGTCAGTATTTGACTTTCTATATGGTATCCACAGCTTGCAAAAGAAAACTGCAAAACAGATAAGAGAATTTTGCATAAAACTGAAGTTGGCATTGACTCATGAAAATTGAAAAGACATTGATGCTACAGATTTGTTTAGTGAGCTTCAGGCTTTTTCAAGACGACTTAAGAAACATTCCACTCCTGAAGAAGTACTGAAGTTTGTTTGTGAAAATAAACTCACAGATAGTTTTCCAAACATTTTTATAGCTCCACGCATTCTTTTAACTTTGCCAGTTTCTGTAGCTAGTGGGGAACATAGCTTCTCAAAGTTAAAATTGATAAAAACATATCTGCGTTCAACAATGGTGCAAGAGACTTGGACTTGCCACAATGTCAACAGAGAATGAAATAGCTGGAAAACTGGATCTAAAAGAACTAGTGACTGAATTTTCAAAACTTAAAGCAAGAAAAGTCATGTTTTAAGAGCACAGAGTGTTTTTTAGTCAGCGTGTTTTGTAAATATAGCGAAAATGATTCAAAGACTGGAAAAAACATATTTCAATTCACTCTCTTCACATGAAAGAAGTACAGAACATTAGAATCGTTTCAAAATTGGAAAGAACTTTGAATTATGATGAAAAAAGGAAAACTTGTCCATAGAAGAAATTAACGTGTGTATCAAGGAAAAAGAAGAATATTAAGCATCTGATGCTTTAGTGAGAGTTCTCCGTGGGCAAAATTTAGCATTCCATGGCCACAGTAGAAATGAAAAATTATACACTCCAGGTAATGGAACAATTTTAATTTGTTGAATACCTAGCTTGTCTATCCGTCATGAAGGAGCATCTAACGTAAATAATGATCATGAACCCAGGTTTAATTACGTAGAAAAATATGAAGAATGAACTGATTCAAATCCAGCAAAATAAATTAAAAAAGAAAACTTGTAGAAGCTGCCCATTCTGCAAAATACTTTCAATAAACGGACTGTACACCAGATGGTGAGTCATGTGGAAACAAATGATTGATGATCATTGTTTTGTGGATATGGAAAAGTACTTCAGATAAGATAATGTTGAAGTGCATCATAAAAGGAACTTTTTTTAGGTTCAATAACCAACTGAAGGATACGACTGACATTTATGACTGAAACTATCTACAAGAGCTGGAAACAATGATCATTATCTGTTAAAAATTTTAAAGTGGCCAAGGTCAATAATGGGAGTTAATAGAAGGTAAAGACAATGGGTGCAAAGGAGAAATGCATGAAATCAATCTCTAGGGCCTTTTTCTTCCTGTGCGGTGCACATTCTTCTGAATTGGTTGTCATGACGCGCTAGTATGCTGTTTGGAGGCAAACATCTTTGAACTAGTGCAATGTGTTTAGTATTCCTCAGGTCAAAACACCATTGGGAGATTCTGACTCACTATGTAATTCTCTAACTGTGAAACCCGCTAGTCAGACAAAGAATGGGAGAGCGCATAGAAAGCTATTGAAAGCTCTTGCTAGAACTGGAAACATTTATGCCACTAATTAAAATGTCTGATAATACTACTTTATTGGATCATCGACAATAATGGCAAGTTCAGAGAAGACGCTCTTGCAGAATGACACTTCAAGTTCAAATTTGTGGCTTTACTCATTTTGTGTTATAATATCCCTGTTCGAAGATTAACCTGCAGTAAGCAGCTTCAGGAAAAAGAACCTGAATGTAACATGCGGCTCTGAAAACTAGCATCAAACTAAAAAATATTCTGGGAATTCAGAAGTGATGAAGGGTTTGAAAGATACACTGATAGGTGCTCTTAAGCTTGCGAAAAAATAGACTTTCTGACAGAAATGAACCAAGAGACCAGTTTGCAATTTGGGCAAAAAACAGCAGTTTTCCAAGGAAGGACCAGACACTCACCATTTACTACCGCCTATAATTCTGGGTCTGAGAGTTCCACCTTCACCCATAATCACAGTCTTATATGGCGGTCCCAGAACCAATAGATCGGACCAGAAAGAGAGATATCTTCTACTTCGCAGATACTTGTGACAAGTACGTATGCTATTAATTGTACATCTCATGATTAGAACCGATACCACAGAATTGGTCAAAGTATGCTATGATTGGCAGCAGAGTCAGTACCATATACATAATGAGGACCCTTATATCTTACTAATTGAAATACACAAAGCCAGGTATTAAGGAAGCAATAGCGCCATATGCTTGCGAAACAAGAATAAACATAGAGAGCAAAAACTGAGATTTATAAATAGAGAATCATAAATGCATTAAATATCTTGAAATGCTTAGGCATCTCGAGACATATCAATGAAAATTGGAATAAGACATTGATGTCCACGTACAGATTTGTCTTTAATGCTCAGATGGGCACTCGGACAAGCGTTATTTCTCCAAAGAACATAAGAACGTTCAGAACACTATTAAACAACAGCGCTGAAGACTAGTCTACAATAAAGTATGTGCTTTCGTTAGAAAAACTAATACATATCAGAGAGCGATATCCCTAAGGTCATCCACAAACACATTATCTTTATAGCAGCACACAACACGCACTTGCGTCCTTCATGAGCTCTTATGCGACCAGATGCGCGAGGTAGTCTAAGTTGGAGCCTGAACGAGAGCAGATCTTCAGGAGCTATAAGATTAAGTAACTCACACAAACTATCTCCTGTCGTTCAACAAGCAATGGTGCACAGAGAGATGTTACTTCACCATATCAGGCACTTATGACGCAACCAATGGATTTCAAAGCTCATAGAGAATGAAATGAGTCTAGCGGAAGTATGAGACATCTGCGATACTGACAAATGAGATCTTAGTGAAACTAGAATGTTCTTACAAACCTATGAACAGACAGAACACGTATATTTATACGAGCAACAGGTGAGAGGGAGAGTTCTAGGTAAGATCTAGACAGAGCTATTTTGTACACATAAATATCGATTAAAGTCTATCATGATCAAAACTGTAGTGATGTGAATATCTTTATTTTTCTGATATAGTATAGAGGATAGTGCTTGGTTGTATATGTACTCTAGGAGACACAATGGCAGACTACCAAAAGACGCATGGTATTGTATGTTCAGTTGCGCATTGTAATTAAAAGAAAAAAATTAAATATGACTTAAACCAATTTTGCAATAATTGCATTTCAACTGTCAAGGAGATTTAAAACGTACTGGAAGAGAGCTATTCTTATGAGGAACACTATGTACAAATCTGCATCCTTGAAACATATTATGTCATTTATTTGATACTCTAGAATCATCAAAGAACACAAGTGGAGGTGGGAACAGAGTGGAAGGAAATATGACAAAACCCCTAAATAATATATACCGTACCACTATGTTATTATAAAAATAAGCTTAAAAAAACATTACAAGGGTAGAGAAAATAGGGAAGACAAAATTATTACCAGTTTAAACACAGAGAGAGACCTCTCAGCACGTAGAGGAGTAATGATGGTCCTCTATTAAGGGGGTTTGAGGATGGTTAAGTAGTGGCGCCCACTATATTTGTCAAAGGGTGCTCCCGACAAAGAGCTGCTTGCTTGCTCCAATCACCTGAGCAAGTAGTCTAGGGCGTCCCTGTGTAGCTTGTCGGAAAACGCAAAGCGCGACAAGAGATCCCGTTGTAACCAAGAGGCCATTACAGTAGTCCAGAGATTTCTCAATCACTAAACATCAGTCCTTCTACCTCTATCTTGAAAATGGCATTTCTTCTTTTCTAATGCAGTGAAACATAATTTCCACCGTTTATAACAAACGCGCTTAGAGCCCTAGTCGACGCCACTGGGGTAATAACCTAGAGATAACTTCTACGTGGGACTGGTGCTTCATCTGTACAGAGCAAAAACAGAATGGTCCCTGCCTATCAAAGAGCTACAACATGTGAAAGGGTGTATCTAACTACAAGCCCTACACCAGCACAGCTAACACTGCTGCAAGTGTGCCTTGGGAAGCACTCATGTGTAGATGCTTCCAGGGGCGGCTCTATGTTTTGCTGCCCAAGCACGGCATCAGGTGGCCTCAAGCGGGCACCCGCAGTCAGCCCAACAGATTCGGCGGCAATTTTCTGCGGATGATCTGCCGGTCCATGGCTTCACACCGTACTCACCACAATTCTGCTGAACTACAGTCCCCAAGGTATGATGTGCCGAAGGCCATCTGACTGCCACCGTCTCGCAGCAACTGGCAGGCGCCCCCCTGCAGCTTCCCAATCCCAGGCACCGTGTTTGCTGTGTTGTGCTTGGACTGCCCTGGATGCTCCTACAGGTTAAGAAACTAACTTCATTCCTACATCAATTAGCCAATCTGCAACAGGATTAAAGTTGGCAATAGCTAAATCCGGAACAGGGTGTGGAATTTTTTCACATCCCGGAGCCGGTGTAGCTATGGATCTAAATGTTAAGTGTAGACCAGGCAAGTAATCACTATCTGGTGAATTTTCTCCTCCCTTGAGATGGTATCTTCAGTTTCAGTATCATAAACTTTGAATCTATTTCCTTTCTATCCTGTAAGAAAGTGAAAAAGAGTGTGCACTACGTAGATTCCCCCCTTTCTCTTTCTCCCTTTCCCAGCCTCTACTTCGGTCCAAAACCTTAGATTGTCTGGGTGCAGGCATGTTCCATTTTAAAAAGAAGGACAAAGAATTAACTATGACTCGCCCTGGGAGGGTTGAGCCATGGCGGGACAAGGGAACAAGCTGTAAGATGATGGTGCCGTCTAGGCGGGACACAACGGAGAGTATACAATTCAAACAAATGCTTAAGCAGGGCAAGTTACAGACCAAAGACGGTTTCCTTTATCATTAAAGCTGCACCACCAGCCCAAAACAGAGAAGACTCGTCCACTCAACTGGATAACCACAAGTCACAAACAATTTCCTTAGGACACTCCAGTTCCCAGTATCACACCATGCCACTGGTTATAGGGATAAATGGTATGAAAACCAATACCCCAGTAAAAGAAAAAAATTTTTCTCAATCCATATGCGATCCAAGACACCGACCTCGTTCTCATATGTGTTAGGCAAGGACATTGCCAGTTATATTATCGATGCCCACACATCTCGTCACAGCTGTCTTGACGCGGATAATGCCCTAGTTATGAATAACCGGTTTATTTTCGAGTCGCCAACTGCGTACCAGGCAGTTGCAGAGCAACAATGCGGGTCTGCTTTACTGTATTCCTTACAACCAGGGGAAGAATGGGAGGTCTTGTTGTTTCCTGAGATGAGACGTACAACTAGCAAGCTCAATCCTCGAGAGACACATCGTCCACCGCCTGTACATTCCTGGACAAATAGAAATGCTATTCATAATGGTCCCTGGAGAGCACTACTCACTAATCATTATTCTCAACACTGAACGATCCACGCGCTTGAGAGCAGCACTGAGAGGGAAGCAGGTCATAGAAGCTGTTAGGCCCACTAGGCGAGTGAAGGAGACTACCACGAGATAAGAGAAAACATCCCAGAAGGGCTAAGCATAATAACATCCTTATCTAAAAAACGTGATGGAAAAAGCATTGAGAAGGAACAGTCACAGTGCACGAACACACGTCACTAACAAGACAGAATTATAACCAACAGAAACCATGACCGTAAACTAAGAATACTTCTTCTCACTCATCAATAGCATTGATATTAGCAGACCCATAGTCGTACTACGTCCCATGAATGACCGTTTCGAGCAGCTTTAACAGTTTAACAGATTGCTGCAGAGTTCCCCCTCCCCCAGCCTGGGTGAAGATGGGGGGGGTACACACAAGGTATTTAACACACAATGATTCAGTGGCGAACTTATTCCTGATTACTTATCGGAGTGTGAGGAAGTGAAAGAGATCAAGGCACCCCAACTGCCCACTGCCGAGTGTAAGTTCGCGAATGGATTTCTCGGGAGCGGTCGCTTACCCAATCTCCTCGGTGTTACCAACGCGAACTGAAATTCAACACCAGACCAGACAAGCAAAGTCAGTCTCGAGAATACAACTGTAGTCCGTGGCTACACCCCACAGAACTGTTCTGGGCCAATTTGCCTGAAGCCCACGTCAAGAGCACGGCATCGCGTTTGAGTCTCCTATATCAGCACGTCGACCTACAGCCACTCCCAACTCACAACTCACTGGTTTTCAAGGTCTCCAACGTTGCTGCAGAACTGCTCTGCCTCTCGTGAAGTTCTGCCTGCAGCCTTCACCTACGACCAGCTTCACTGCCACCAGACTGTGCCGTACCTGCCACCTTGACCTGTGAGCCCACTCCCCCACCACTCCATCCGCCACTGTTCGTGGGCTGCTCTCAAACATGCTGCAAACTGCTCTGCTCTGCCAGCCTTAGCATAGACTCAGGCATCCCCACTAGTTAAACACAGCACTCAGTGACTACAGCTTAGTAAGCTTAGCTCTCTTTTAGTTGACTCAGCTTCTTCAGTGATTTCGCTGTAGTAGGGGAGTCCCAGCGCGCGGCAACCCATTGGCCCAACTTGAAATCAGTTCTATGCAGCCTCTATGGAAATCCTAATGGTATCAAAATTATTTGGCTCTTCGACAGTGAAGAGGAGGATGTGCAATTGGTGTTCCAGGCACTCAAAAGGGCCCATAACCATCAGCTACACACACAAATCTCCAACCCCCCAATTCACTGAGTAAAGCACCCAGTCCTTGTCCAGCAAGGCTACTTATATTTGAGCAGTAAGACTCCTATCGAAAGCAGGGCGCGAGAGAGTCCTCATAAACTATCAGGGTGACAACACTTTCTTCCTTCCTGCCCAATACAAAGAAATTGGAAGGGGATGCCCAGATCCCAGAGCTGTCACAATAACCATCCCAGGCTGCCGTGGGCGATGCTAGGTAGGGTGGGTGTGCCAATGCAAATACCTGAAATTCCTTTCCACACTCCCCATAATTCACCACCAGATGTCAGGGTACAGCTCATCCTGACTCTGCTTACATCTAGAATCTAAAATCTAAAGATTTATTCATAAAAGAAAGAAATATAGATGAGAGTTAAAATTGGTTAAATGGAATCGATTACATACAGTAATGACAAAGTTCTTGGTTCAGGCTTGTAGCAATGACGGAATAAACTTCAGGTTCAAATCAAGTCTCTGGAGTACATCCACAGCTGAGATGGGTCATTCAGTACTTTGTTCAGAGCTTCATTTTGTAGCAAGGTTCCTCCAGAAGTAAGAAGAAGGACTGAAGACAAAATGAAGGGGTTTCCAGGGCCTTTTATATTCTTTCTCTTGTGGGTGGAAATCAGTTTTAACTCTTGTGCAAAATCACAGTAATAAAATGGAGTTTGTAGCCACATAGGCAAGTCACACATCCATGCATGATTCAGTTCTTTTACAGGGAGATCAGCCATTGCTCACATACTACCTTGAACGTCCCAGGAAGACTTTTCAGTGGATTGCGGTCTCCCAAGGTCCATTGTCAGTTAAATGTTTCTTGATTAGTCACTTAATCTGCAAATTCCTTTCTCAAGAAGCTGACCAAATGCTTCACTAATGCTACACATTGAGCTACAAGTACATAGCCAATATTCATAACTTCAAATAAAAAAAGATACATACATACAGATAGCATAATCATAACCAGCAAATCATAAACTTTTCATAGACACCTCACACAACATCCTTTGTACAATATTTGCTGCAAATCATGGAATCATAGAATATTAGGGTTGGAAGAGACCTCAGGTGGTCATGTAGTCCAATCCCCTGCTCAAAGCAGGACCAACAGCAACTAAAACATCCCAGCCAAGGCTTTGTCAAGCCTGGCCTTAAAAACCTCTAAGGATGGAGATTCCACCACCTTCCTTGGTAACCCATTCCAGTCATTCATCAACCTCCTAGTGAAATAGTGTTTCCTAATAACCAACCTAGACCTCCCACAATGCAACTTGAGACCATTGCTTCTTGTTCTGTCATCTGCCACCACTGAGAACAGCCTAGTTCCATCCTCTTTGGAACCCTCTCAGGTGGCTGAAGGATTCTATCAAATCCCCCCTCACTCTTCTCTTCTGCAGATTAAATAATCCCAGGTCCCTCAACCTCTTCTCATAAGTCATGTACACCAGCCAACTAATCATTTTTGTTGCCCTCTGCTGGACTCTTTCCTATTTGTCCACATCCCTTCTGTAGTGAGAGGACCAAAACTGGACACAATACTCCAGGTGTGGCATCAACAGTGCCAAATAGAGGGGAATAATCACTTCCCTCAATCTGCTGGCAATGCTCCTACTCATATAGCCCAATAGGCTGTTGGCCTTCTTGGCAACGAGGGCACACTGTTGACTTCTATCCAGCTTCTTGTCCACTGTAATCCCCAGGTCCTTTTCTGCAGAACTGCTGCTTAACTAGTCAGTCCCTAGCCTGTAGCGATGTATGGGATTCTTTCTTCCTAATTGCAGGACTCTGCACTTATTCTTGTTGAACTTCATCAAATTTCTTTTAGCCCAATCCTCCAATTTGTCTAGGTCTCTCTGGACCCTTTCCCTACCCTCCAGTGTATCTACCTCTCCCCCCAGCTTAGTGTCATCTGCAGACTTGCTGAGGGTGCAATTCATCACGTCATCCTGATCATTAATGAAGATGTTGAACAAAACTGGCTCCAGGACCCTGGGGCACTCTGCTTGATTCCTGCTGCCAACTAGACATTGAGCCATTGATCACTACCTGTTGAGCCTGAAAATATAGCCAGCTTTCCATACACCTTATAGTCCATTCATCCAATCCATACTTTTTTAACTTGCTGGCAAGAATACTGTGGGAGACTGTATCAAAAGCTTTGCTAAAGTCAAGATATATCGCATCTACCATTTCCCCCATATCCACAGAGCCAGTTATCTCATCATAGAAGGCAATCAGGTTGGTCAGGCATGACTTGCCCTTGGTGAGTCCAAGTTACTGTTCCGGATACTCCTCTCGCCTCCATCCTTCAAAAATGGATTCCTTGAGGACCTGCCCAATGATTTGCAAGGGACTGAAAAGTGAGACTGACCATGCTGTAGTCCCTGGGTTCTCTTCCATTTTAAAATAGGAACTATATTTGCCTTTTCAATCATCCAGGACCTCCCGATCTCCATTGAATTTTCAAAAGAATATATGGCGGGGAAGAAGGGTGCTAAGTCAGGTGTCTCCTCCGCCCATATACTCTCGCTCCTCCCCCATCTCTAAAAGAGCAGGGGAACACACGACAGGGATCAAGAACAGAGGGAGCTTGCTGGCAGCAGCTGGGTCTGAACTTGCTGATCTACTTAAAAAGGACAGTGTACTTAGAGTGAGGTCAGCAACTTAAAGGGCAATGCTTGTCTCCTCTCTCACATGGGTGTGTCTCCCGTCCTAAACCACACACACACACACACACACACGGTGTGTGTCTCTGTCCTCCCTGCTGCATGCTGATCTCCTGCCTCCATCCCTGCTTGCATTCTAAGAGTGTGAAGCTACAAATTAACAGCAGACTGCGTTAAAAACCTTGAGGGCAGATGAAAGTGCTATTTCATAATTTAGCAGTAAGCAAATTCTCTGGGAAATACCCTCCCTCTGACTCTACAACCTCAACCAAGCTTCACATTCATAATTAGTGTGAAGTATTAAAATTGTGTGTTTCAATAACTATACTGTGATAATATAATATCTTTTTGTATGTGAAAAATTCCATGGGATCTAACTAACCGCTAACGCTCGACCCTCCCCCCAATTACATAATTCTTATGGGAATATTGGATTCACCTTTAACATCAATTTCGCTTAGGAAATTTTTCAGGAACATAACGAATTTAAGAGAGAAGTACAGAATTAATGCCCAAAACTATTTGAGACCAAATCCAGTTAGTAAAATAATGGGATGTGGCTCATGTTTCTCCTTCCAAAACTCTCTCCCTGATTCTGTTTGAAAGGTGGAGCTTACTGATCGAAGCGATCAACAGAAGCAACCCATGTGCTGGAAAAGGTGATGATTAAAGATTGGTGACACTGAGCTTCATTGTGTGTCCTACTGTCCGCACGCTATGAAACAGCCTGCATAGCTTTGCAGACACTTGGATTGGTTCTTCAGTTAGGTTCATAGTCTGCCATCCACTTGGAGAAGATCCACACATACTTGGGTGAGAAATGGTTGTCATGGGATGAGTTAAACGATCTGGGACGAGATTGGAAAGAAAAAAAAAAAACCACCAGACTAATAAGTCAACATGCTGTCATCTTTCCACTGCGGAGTGACCTGCCAGGTAGAATCACCATCTTACTATTTATGCCATGTGCAAAAAAAGGCGATTGAAATCCAGAGTTTGTTTCATTCCACAAATAATGTGAAAGTGGGGTAAATATAATCAATCCTGAAATTATTACCTCATGTATAAGTAGAGCAAATCCTAAATATTCTCCAAACCCAGATATCTTTAGGAGTCCCCCTTTATTATCCTCACCACAGTTGTCCCTCAAGCCACATTTTTCCCATTTTCCCCTTTTATGCTTCCAAAAATTTATTTGTATAATCCAAACTAGGGAAATAATTGATATATTAAATAAGCTATCTAGCTTACATATATTAAACTGCACATCACCATGGCATTGGAGAGTCCTATACTGGAAACCCATAAAATTCTGAAGTAATAATGTTCAAAGGAAACAGACTCATATTTTCCTCTATGCAAGCCATTTAGGAGCTTAAGAAGTATCAGACATAGAAACTTTTTAGGTGGCAGAAGAGTAGCCAGATCCCACTACAGCGTCATGCACAGGCATTCCCACTAAGAGGTCCTTGTCTAACCTCGATGTCCAGCAATCTAATGGTATATCTGTTACCGGACGTTCCCAACATGTTTATTTCCAACAATCAGAGTGAAAATTTAGATTTTCACTTTGGGGCATGTGTGGTATGAATGTAAAATGCTAACAAAACTGGAAATCACTCTGTCACTGGTCCTGGCATTTATACTTCATATTTATTGTAGGTCAGATACAAGGTATAGATGACACAAGCCTGCACAGAAGTGGGAATAAGGCCCTTTAATTTTTAGTTCTTGGCCATTGCTCTGTCTCCTCCCTTTCTTTCTTTGTCTGTCTCCTTTCCGTCTATCCCTGATCTTTTTACTCTCATATTTTATTAGTTTCCATGACATTGGGGTGCAATCCAGCACCATGAGGGCCTTAACAATGCTCGCTGCAGTACGCCCACCGGGCTGCTCACTAACAACCTGCCAGCATGCAGGTAACCAACCTGACTGGTGTGTGTGTAACCTGGCAGACTGACAGCCACTTTTAGGTTACAACTCTGGCTTTTACCCACCTCGGATTTCTGCAATTGGTGACCCCAACACACTCCCATCAATGGATATTCCCCCAACATGTATGTTCTGTACTGTCAAGGCCTCTCTTGACAGTCCAGAGATATTTGGCCCATTGTCTCTTTTAGGATCAATACACAAGCAACTTGCCCACCTGCTATGGAGTTACCGATACGCAGACAATTTAACTTAACACACTGAAATAGATTCAATAAAGAAAAAACAAGTTCATTAACTACAAAGAGATGGATTTAAGTGAGTACAAGGTACCATGAGGCATAAAAGCTAGAAATGTTACAAAGAAAATAAAGAAAAAAAACTCTTTGGTTAAGTGCCTAAAATAACCCCGTAAACTAAACAAAAACTTGATTCAAAATCAGGTCCTCACCACATACTTCTGAAAGCAGAGCATACATAGACCAAACTTTTCAGGTCAGGACCCCCCCCAAAGTTCGATGCTGTTGTCTTTTTCCTCTTAGGTACAAAAGAGGGAGATGGATAGGAAGGAGAGATACTTCAGGGGTGTGATTTGCCCCTTCACTTATATAGTTCAGCCTCCTCTCATAAAATTCTGGCCAGCTGAGCAGAAGGAACATGGAGTCTAGTGAGGAAAAGAGGCTTCATGTTGTTTTTTTCAACCTGTGTGTTCTGAGATGCAGATTTGTTTCTTTATTTTCTCTTCTGCTGTCTGAGAGACTCTGCTTACAGCTTTATGTAAATTGAGGTAACTGCACATCCCTTTGTTTAAGACTTACATTGACCAGTTTGTGCCTAATTCGGACCAACGGGAATTTGAACATGTGCCCTTTAACATCATATCAGAGGGGATTTCAAAACTTCACATAATAATGCATGCTACACACATTCCACCATGATAATTATGCCCAGTGAGTTATTAGTTTCCAAAATGATACCCTCGGAAGGCATATTTTATACACAGATTATTACAGTAAGAGTAAGGGTGTGATTACAGGGGTGCATTTGGCCAGAAGTTTCCCTTTCCTTCAGTCCACAGGTGTCTGCATAGTCCTCACTGCCTTATAACATTTTCTAGATTTATCAGTGTCTATCTTAAAAATGGAGTGATCAGAAATTCACGAAATTCCCTGTTGTGGTTGTGCAAGGACTGAGTAAAATTGCATTAATTACATCTAGTATGGGAAGGGTCTCCTGTGCAATACACTGTCCGGCTGACATAGAACGTATTCTTTGAGTACACAATGTGAACATGACAAAGGCATTGGCACCTGATGTTGTAACTAACTCATGTGGCCTCTCTCCTGAGGTATGGCCTTTCTGCCTCCCTGACACTTACTATCACCAATATTTTGAGCGGCTTCCCCCCTCCTCCTCCGCATAGGTTGGGTCCTGGATTCTTTTTCTTGGTGCCTGGGTGCACCACTCAGTGACTGCTCACTGTACCAGGTACACAGGAGTGCTGTCCTTTGAGAAAATCAGCGCTAATACCACTACCTGGAAAGGAGTATAAAGCCCAGTGCACAGGAAACAATCAAGTAAATAAAACAAATCCCAGCAAAGGAAGGACACATAAAAAATAACAGCATAGCAGTGATGCTAACTTTATTGTGAACAGGAAACTAGGATCAAGGGAAGGAAAAGGTTAAGGTTAACTAATCTATATATTAATACAACAGTAACATACCCATCTATGCCATGCCAAGAGTCCTAGACCATTGTGATTATAGAGTTAACTCAACCAATTACCACCCCTACTCTACAGCTAATTTTCATGCAACAATTTAATCAGTTGTAATGAGTCAGTGATACAAGAGGGACAGCATAGATAGTGAGTTCCTTGGCCCAAATGCCACTGTTCTTCAGAGGTTGATTTGCCACCCATACAACACACCACAAACTCCCCAAGGAAACTGACACACCCAAACAAATCTACACAGATTTCCCAGCACAACACAACCCACACAAAAATCAACACAACCACCCACAGAACACACAATAACATCAAACACACACAACTCCTCACCTTAGCACACACCCCTCATTCACCACCCACACAAATCAGTACAAATCTCCCAGCACAACATTCATACTCATGCACCCTCATTCATACTTACCATAAAACCAGTAACTTGAGTGGCAAAAGTGCTGGTCATCTCTAGTAGTAAGTAAGCCTTTTCTCCAGAATTTAACACTCATAAGTTCCTCCAAACCCCAGCTGTCTGCCTGGCACCTTCCCAAGGCAGACAGTATGGCGGAGTTTGTGTATCCTGGTATAGCGTGTTCACCACTGCAGCACTGGACGGTTTACAAAAAAGTCCCCTTAACTTTTTTTCATCCCTGAATGGGGCAGAATTACCTCCTGGATCCAGCCAGGCTTGCTATTCCCTGGTCTGGAATCCTCCTAAAGTCTCAGCTGGCTATCGGTAGCCAGTCCCAGACTGGATCTCTCTCTCCAGATGCTGGTGCTACCTCTCTTCCAGTGTCCAAACTAAAACTCTGTGTAAAATCAGTCTGCCTCGTCGCTGGGACTGTGCAGCTGTGGCTTGTCATAGCTTCAGTGGACTGCTCATCCAGATCCCCCAGGCAGAAGCCTCCCTGTTGCCCTTGGCAAAGGTTTTTAGTTCCTTCTGTCCCAACCTCGAACTCCAAGCAGGCTGGGAAAGGGGTCAGGGGGCTCTAGTAGCCATTATAGCTGTAGTCCTTAGGATAAGGCTCTCCAGAGGCTGAATCCTGAACTCCAGGAGCTGGCAACGGTAAGTGGGGGTTACACACAAATAAATGCCTGCAGGACTCTGTGGAACATGTGAGCTGCTAGTACTGTTGCTAGTTGAGAAGGAAGCTGGCAGCTCAGTGCTCTCCTGGCCTGGCGGGACCCTTTGCACAACTCATGCTCTAAAGTCAGACGTGGGAAAAGCATGAGCTGGTGCGGATCCCAGAAAGAGAAACAGGTGAGATGGATGGAAGAGCAGACTCAGGCTTCAGCAGCTCTGGTAGGCCAGGCTCAAATTCTAAAACACGACCTCTGTGCCGGCTAGACCTGTAGGCAAGGGGTGGGACCAAAAATATCATTCTCTGCTCACAGCTGCAGTGGTACCAACTCTTGCCATTTTGTTTTGTGTCATAGTTTTAAAAGGAAGTTTCTAGCCTTTGTGGGTGGGTTGAAAAGTTTGAACAAGTGACCCCTAAAGGCTCAGAAACAAAAAGGCAAAGCAGAAAAAAACCCATGTTCTATTTTCTAAAATCGCTGTGCCTTTCACTACATGTCCCTCTGTACATGCTATCACCTCTAGGATCTCATCTGCAAGAGCCCTGCCCCCTCCACATTTAGTCCCTCTTAGAGCCCAGAGTTGCCCACTCTTGCAAGTTTTTCCACATGTGACAT
>NC_133769.1:150966910-150993032 GCF_003597395.2 Chelonoidis abingdonii | reverse complement strand
CCTTCCTCTGTACCTGTTTCCAGTTTGAATTCATCCTTCTTAAACAATGGAGACCAGAACTGCACAACAGTATCAGATGAGGTCCCTCACCGTGGACTTGTATAACGTACTACAGGTCCTTTATCTTTCCTGGAAGAATACCTCCGCTGCATGCATCCTAAAACCACATAGCATTTTTACGGCCATTATCACCATTGCGCCCTAAGTCATGCTCGGATCAAACAGTACTGCCTATACTCCTTCTTCTCCTCTGTTATTTTCAACTGATGTGTCCCCAATTTATAACTAAATGTTATTAATCCCTAATGCATGACCTTGCACTTTTCACTATTAAATTTTATCCTATAACTAACTCACAGTTTACAAGTCATCCAGATCTTCCTGTATGAATATCCGGTCCTTCTCTGTGTTAGCAATACCTCCCAGCTTTGTGTCATCCTCAAGCTTTATCTAGCACATCCCACTTTTGGCCAAGGTCAGTAATAAAAAGATTAAATAAGATTGGTCCAAACCAATCCGCTGAGGACTCCACTAGTAAACTCCCTTCCAGCCTGACAGTTCACCTTTCAGTACGACCCATCGTAGTCCTCCTCTTTAACCAGTCTCCTTATCCACATTTCTGTTTCATATTGATCCCCATCTTTTCCAATTTAATTAATAATTTCCATGTGGAACTGTATCAAAAGCCTTACGAAATCGAGGTAAATTAGATCCACTGCATTCCTTTGTCAAAAAATTCTGTTACCTTCCAAGAAGGAGATCAGGTTGGTCTGGCACAATCTACCTTTTGTAAACCATGTTGTATTTTGCCCGAATTACCACTGACCTCAATCCCTAAATGCTTTCTCCTTAAACTTTTTTCCAAGACCTTACATATACATATTACAGGCCTACAGTACTCCGATCAACTTTGTTTCCCTTCTTTAAAATAGGAACTTGTGTAGCAACTTCTCAAGTCATACGGTACCAATCCTGTAGTTCTACAGATTCAATTTAAACATTCTGTGCTAAATGGGCTTGCGAAATTTCATGTGCCAGTTTCCTTCAATAGTCTTGTTGAATGATTATCTGCGCACTCCGATTTTGTCCCATTAAGCGTTTGAGTTTGGCCTCTTACTCAGATGTGGTAATATCTACCTCCAATAGCCTCACCTATCTGTCATCCTTCCATAATCCTAAGCTCCTCAATTAAAGAGTCTTGAGGTAAAGTTTTTGTTTAGATATTGGGCCATGCCTAGATTCTCCTTAACATCCATTCACATCCTCAGTTGACAGTCGCCACTTGCTTCTTGTTTTCTCTTATTATAATGGTATAAGAACTTTATATTGGTTTTTAATTCCCTTTGCAAGGTCCAATACATGGCTTTTGGCTTTCTCACTTTATCCCTACCATTTCTGACCTCAATCAAGATAGCTTTCCTTGCTAATACCCTCCCATCTTCCACTCCTTGTAGGCTTTCTGCTTTTTCTTAATCATCTCTCTGAAATGCTTGGTCTACAACTCTTGCCAATAAATAATGGATTGTAGTGCTAAAGTATCTCTAGTAACATACCAAGTATCTTTTTCTTACTGTGTCCTTACCCAATAGAATGTTACTAATGTGTATTATGCAGGAGGTCAGAGTAGATTATTACAATTAGGGTCCTACCAAATTCACACCAATGAAAATGCATAACAGACCATGAAATCTGGTCTTTTATGTGCTTTTACCCTACACTATACAGATTTCACAGGGGAGACCAACGTTTCTCAATTTGGGGGTTCTGACCCAACGGAGTTGCGGGGGGGTGTCACACAGTTATTTTAGGGAGGGGGCAGGTTGCAGTATTGCCACCTTTACTTTTGTGCTGCTGCCTTCAGAGCTGGGCGGCCAGAGAGAGGCGGCTGCTGACTGAGGGCCTAGCTTAGCAGGCAGCAGCCTAGAAATAAGGGTGGCAATACCATACCATGCTGTCACTACTTCTGCACTGCTGCTGGTGGTGGTTTTGCCTTCAGAGCTGGGCAGCTGGAAACGACAACTCCCTTTTGGGTGAGGACCCCCAATTTGAGAAACGCTAGTCTCCCCCATGAAATCTGCATATTACAAGGTAAAAGCACACAAAAGACCAGATTTCATTGGGGGGGGGCAGATTTCACAGTCCATGACATGTTTTTCATGGTCTTGAATTTGGTAGGGCCCTACTTATAATCTATGAACCTATAATACTCAGTACTATCTATCTTAGCTATTTCTACGATGCCTGTTACCAACATCTATATGAAGGAACCGCACTATATGCATCAGTCAACAAAGAGAATCAACACTAGTGTTCATTTGTATTCACTAGCAAAATTAAAGAAGTAAGGAATAAATTCTGTTTACAAAAGCTAGAGGTGTAGTTATGTAGGTGTAACTATGGTAGAATTCTCCAAGTGCAAAGTTAGTTTCTCTCTGTCCACCACAAATAAAAGTTTTTAGATGTCCCATTCTGGGCTTTAAAACATATGCTTTAGGATGTGAATTGGAAATCTGGAAGGATTCTCATGCCTGGTGGGTGCAGAAGCAGCAGGAAAGGAAACTCTTCATGCCCCCCTCTGCAGTGATCCATATAGCCAAGCTACATGCAGCATTAATGGGTGTCAAAGGGGTTGCCACTGAGCCCTCTCACACCCTCAGTCAAAGATGTCTATTATAACAGAGAACCTTCGGGAGCTGGAGGGTCCACCCTCTGAGAACTGTAGAAGAAAAAAAGAACCTCTCTCTCTTCTCTGTACATCGTCATATTGCTCTCAATTTCATCAAAAGTCAGAAGAGTTTTGTGGTGGTACATTTGCCAAAACTACTCTAGAACTTTTCATCTTCTCTCCACTCAAAGTGATTCTGCAAACACCTGCCTAACACATACACTTTGAAAAATCTGGAATTTAAGCCCTGGTCAATTTGATGTAAAAGAGTTAATCACAATGCAATCTAGCTAAGGCTGCTAGGATCACGTGAGTGGCCCAAGATGGTAAATGTCTTTTCATAGCATTGCTTAGATCCACTTTTCTTTTGATGGTAGAAGACAAGCTAAAACTTTACAAGATGCTCAAGAAGACAACCCTGAGATAGCAAAAGAACCAGCAGCATATTTCAAAATGGTCTCTTTAGCAAGGAGCCCATATTTTAATATAAAAGACTTTACTGTCATTGACTGGTACAGATCTAACCCACAAAACAACTTAGATCTATTTTTAAAATACATTGCAAAATCATCATTGAAATTTACCTTCCTATGCATAGAAGTTGACTAGTTCCACCTTAACTATGGTGATAAAGAAAAAAAAATCTTCCTCACATGTCAAGAAAAATCAGTTGCCTTGAGTTAGTCGTACTATAGAAAGCTTTTTAAAGAATTACCCGCTAATATATTTGTAATTAATGTGTTACTATCTACGCTACAATAAAAATTTTAAGATTAAGCCTATAGAAATCAAGACCAAAAAATACTGAAGATACTGAAAAATCCCAGTGCAGGCCATGTCACTCTTCTATGTGAGAAAACTAAGGATTATAAGACGCTGAAAAGTTTAAAGTGATTTGGAAACAAGTTTAGATCATAGAACGTCAAGCTGACAAAGACTTCTGCAAAGACATTTTCAAAATGGAATTATGAAACTGCTAGACCTCAATTATTCTGATTTCTCTGTAAAATGAAAATCTCTCCACTCTGTAGAGTGGGGTTAAAAGCAATCAGTGGAATCAGGTGTAGGTAATACATTCCTCCAAGACCACACACGATCTGGAAAGCAGTGAACAGGTACAAGTCCCAGTGGGGTCCTTTAGGAGTTGGTTCTTGGCCATATGCTACTTAATATTTCTATCAATAACCTCGAAGAAAAACAAAATCATCATGGATAAAAGCTGGGGAAGTGGTAAACAACAAAGAGGACAGACCACTGATTCAGAAAGATCTGGACCGGTTGGTAAACTGGGCTCAACCAAAGAATATGCATTTTAAATACAGTTAGATGTAAATGTGTATATCTAGGAATAAAGAAGGTAGGCCATACTTACAGGATCAGGGACTCTATTTTGGGAAGCAGTGACTTTGAAAATGATTTGGGGGTTGTGGTCGATAATCAGTTGAACAAGAGCTCCCAATGAGATGTTGTGGCCAAGAAAACTAATGTGATCCTGGGATGCATAAACAGGGCAATCACAAGTAGGAATTGAGAGGTTTATTTTATCTCAGTATTTGGCACTGGTACAACTGCTGCTGTAATACTGTGTCCAGTTCTGGTGCCCACAATTTAAGAAGGATGTTGATAAATTGGAAAGCGTTCAAAGAAGAGCCTTGGGAATGATTAAAAGATTAGAAAACATGCCTTATAATGATAGATTGAGCTCTTTCAGTCTATTTAGTTTAACAAGGAGAAAGTTAAGGGTGACTTGATTACAGTATGTAAGAATCTAGATAGTGAACAAGTTTTTAATAATGAGGTCTTCAGGTCTAGCAGAGAAAGGCATAACCTTATCCAATGGCCAGAAGTTGAGAGTAACCAACCACTGGAACAATTTACCAAGCGTCGTGATGGACTCTCCATCATTGACATTTTAAAAATCAAGACTGGATGTTTTTCTACAAGATGTTTTCTATGAAATTATTTTGGGGAAGTTTTATGGGTTGTGCTATACAGGTCAGATTATATGATCACAATAATCTTCAGGCCTCAGAATCTATTAGACACATTTATACTGCTACAAAATGGACTCAGTTATTCCATAGGACTCTTTAAGGAGAAAAACATCCCCAACCCGAATGGTCTTGGATTTGGTTTGAGGATTATCTTTTGTGGGAGAGGACAGGCTCGTATTTGTTTTGTACCAGTGTTTATTCTTGGAATTATTACTAGAGTATGTCTTGGTATATAGTGCTGGGTATTAACACACCACAAATTTTAAAAAATGAAATGTTAANTGTTTTGTAAATATAGATTAAAGTTCGTTGAAGATTTTTCTTATTTCTTTCTATATTGGATGTGCTGGTAATGGCAGTTAAAGGAAGATAGCATAATGGATGATTTTGGATTTGTAATAATAAAAATTATAATTAACATTTTAAATGCATTTTTACTTGAAATAGGACTGAAATATCATCTAGCTGTCATGTACAAATCTATTCTGAAAATTTTGTGTCTCTATTTGATCTGATCTCAGAAACATTGGTTGGACAGATGGAAGGATGGACAAACCAAATAATTAAGCCTCTGTTTTTAAAAAAAGCTTAAAAAACATTAAAAGGAAAAAAGAGGCAAAATGTTTCCCAGTTTACCGAAAACCTCAGCTTAGATCTGCCCTTGGGGTTTGGGAGTGGAGGGCGCCAATTGCATGGTTCCGCTAGGGTGCCCGTTACTGGCAGTTAGTCTAGGGCTGTCCCTGTGTAGCTTGTGGAAAGCAAAGACAAGATCCGTGGCCCTGTGCTAGTTTTGTCATCATCATCTCCTCTTCCTCTTTGAAAATGTATTTCTTTCTTATCAGTAGTATTACCATAATGCTTAGGAGCCCTAGTCATGCACTGGGACCTTACTGTGCTTCATCTGTACAGATGCAGAAAAACAGATGGTCCCTGCCTCAAAGAGCTTACAGTGAAAGGGTGTATCTAGACTACAAGCACTACACCAGCACAGCTACACTGCTGCAAGTGTGCTCTTGGAGCACCATGGTGTAGATGCTTCCAGGGGCGGCTCTATGTTTTTGCTGCCCCAAGCACGGCAGTCAGGTGGCCTTCAGCGGCACGCCTGCAGTCAGCCCACAGATTCGGCGGCATTTCTGCGGATGATCTGCCGGTCCCATGGCTTCACCGTACTCACCAGCAAATTGCTGCTGAGACCACAGTCCCACAGGTATGCTGCCGAAGGCCATCTGACTGCCACCCTCGCAGCAACTGGCAGGGCGCCCCCCGCAGCTTCCCATCCCAGGCACGTGTTTGCTGTGTTGGTGCTTGGAGCTGCCCCTGGATGCTTCCTACAGTTAAGAAATCTAACTTTCATTCCTACATCAATTTAGCCACATCTGCAACAGGAGTTAGGTTGGCATAGCTATCGTGAACAGGGGTGTGAATTTTTCACATCCCTGAGCGGTGTAGCTATATGGATCTAAATGTTAAGTGTAGACCAGGCCTAAGTAATCCTATCTTGGTGAATTTTCCTCCCTTGAGATGGTATCTTCAGTTTCAGTAGTCATAAAACTTTTGAATCTATTTCCTTATCTATTTCCTGTAAGAAGTGAAAAAGAGTGTGGCACTACGTAGATCTCCCCCCTTTCTCTTTTCTCCCTTTTCCCCAGCCTGCTACTCTGTCCAAACCTGATTGTCTGGGTGCAGGGCATGTCATTTTAAAAGAAGGACAAAGAATTAACTATGGACTGCCTGGGAGGGTTTGAGTCAATGGCGGGACAGGGAACAAGCTGTAATGATGGTGCCTCTGGCGGGACACAACTGAGAGTATCAATTCAGAACAAATTGCTTAGAGCAGGGCAGTTACAGACCAAGACTGGGTTTCCTTTATTATTAAAGCTCACCAAACCAGCCAAACAGAGAAGACTTCGGTCTCACTCAACTGGCTAACCACAAGTCACACAAGCAATTCCCTTAGACACTCCAGTTTCCCAGTATCACCACCAATGCCACTTGTTATAGGGATGAATGGTTATGAAAACCAATACCCCAGTAAAAGAAAAAAATTTTTCTCAATCCCAATGGACCAAGACCCAGACCCAGGTCAATGTACAAGTCATATCTTAGCCACAAATCACGCTGTTGCCAATCCTTTATGTAACCGTTCTGCCCCTCTGAGTTGGCAGCAACAAGGGCTGGGTTCAGTATCCAGGGGTTCTGTTTCAATAACACAATGCAAAACCAGCTCGAGCCCCCACCCAGTGTCCTGGGACAATTACATATCACCCCCTGAGCGCCTCTAGGAGGCAATGCTTCCCCACTAGCAAGCACGGAGTCCGAGTGTAGCAAAATCCTTTTAAAAAAGGAGGGAAACAATGAGACATCACATTGGAGAAACACCACAAACAGAATTATAACACAAACCATGAGCAAAAAACCCACCTCCAAGCATGTTTGGCAATGTCCTTTCCTAGAGTTCAAAAGTTTATCTGCAGAGTTCTCCCCCTCCCCCAGCCTGGGTGGAGATGGGGGGGTGTACACAGGGTGTTAACGGGCACCTTACGTGGGCTAGGGGCCAACTGCTCTGCCTCTCTGTGGAGTTCTGCTGCAGCCTTCACCACGACCAGCTCCACTCCACCAACTGTGCCGCTCCTTCCACCTGACCTGTGAGCCACTCCAGCCGTCCCCGCAAACCGCTCCACTCCGCTCACTGTTCCATGGGCTGCTCCAACATGCTGCAAACTGCTCTGCTCTGCCAGCCTGCTTAGCAATAGATCTTCAGGCTCCCCACTAGTTAACACAGCACTCAGTGATCTCAGCTCAGTAAGCTCTTTTAGTGACTCTTTTAGTGATTTCAGCTTGTAGTAGGGGACCCAGTGCCTGGTGCACCATTGGCCCAAAGTGAATTCAGCTCAGCAGCCTCTAGATGGACTCCTAATGGAATCAAAATTAGCTCTTGCTCTTCGACAGTGGAGAGAGGAGGATGTGCAATTGGTGTTCCAGGCCTCAAAAGGGGCCCATACCATCAGCTACACACACCAGTCTCAACCTCTCTCAATTCACTGGGTTTTTGGCACCCATGTCCCTTGTCTAGCAAGTGCTACTTAATTGATGGTGAGACATCTCTGTCATAAAGCAGTCTCATAGTTCCTCATTCACATAATCAGGGTGACAACACTTTATTCCTCCTGCCCCAATAACAAAGAAATTGGGGATCCCAGAGCTGTCAAAATAACCATCCCAGGCTGCCGTGGGCGATGCTAGGTAGGGTGGGTGTGCCAATGCAAATACCTGAAATTCCTTTCCACACTCCCCATAATTCACCACCAGATGTCAGGGTACAGCTCATCCTGACTCTGCTTACATCTAGAAATCTAAAATCTAAAGATTTATTCATAAAAGAAAGAAAATATAGATGAGAGTTAAAATTGGTTTAAATGGAATCGATTACATACAGTAATGACAAAGTTCTTGGTTCAGGCTTGTAGCAATGACGGAATAAACTTCAGGTTCAAAATCAAGTCTCTGGAGTACATCCACAGCTGAGATGGGTCATTCAGTACTTTGTTCAGAGCTTCATTTTGTAGCAAGGTTCCTCCAGAAGTAAGAAGAAGGACTGAAGACAAAATGAAGGGGTTTCCAGGGCCTTTATAATTCTTTCTCCTTGTGGGTGGAAATCAGTTTTAACTCTTGTGCAAAATCACAGTAATAAAATGGAGTTTGTAGCCAACATAGGCAAGTCACACATCCATGCATGATTCAGTTCTTTTACAGGGAGATCAGCCATTGCTCACATACTACCTTGAACGTCCCAGGAAGACTTTTCAGTGGATTGCGTCTCCCAAGGTCCATTGTCAGTTAAATGTTTCTTGATTAGTCACTTAATCTGCAAATTCCTTTCTCAGAAGCTGACCAAATGCTTCACTAATGCTACACATTGAGCTACAAGTACATAGCCAATATTCATAACTTCAAATAAAAAAGATATCATACATACAGATAGCATAATCATAACCCAGCAAATCATAAACTTTTCATAGACACCTCACACAACATCCTTTGTACAATATTTGCTGCAAATCATGGAATCATAGAATATTAGGGTTGGAAGAGACCTCAGGTGGTCATGTAGTCCAATCCCCTGCTCAAAGCAGGACAACACCAACTAAAATCATCCCAGCCAAGGCTTTGTCAAGCTGGCCTTAAAAAACCTCTAAGGATGGAGATTCCACCACCTTCCTTGGTAACCCATTCCAGTCATTCATCAACCTCCTAGTGAAATAGTGTTTCCTAATATCCAACCTAGACCTCCACAGTGCAACTTGAGACCATTGCTTCTTGTTCTGTCATCTGCCACCACTGAGAACAGCCTAGCTCCATCCTCTTTGGAACCCCTTCAGGTAGTTGAAAGGATTCTATCAAATCCCCCCTCACTCTTCTCTTCTGCAGATTAAATAATCCCAGGTCCTCAACCTCTTCTCATAAGTCATGTGCCCCAGCCCTAATCATTTTTGTTGCCCTCTGCTGGACTCTTTCCAATTTGTCCACATCCTTTCTGTAGTGAGAGGACCAAAACTGGACACAATACTCCAGGTGTGGCCTCACCAGTGCCAAATAGAGGGGAATAATCACTTCCCTCAATCTGCTGGCAATGCTCCTACTCATACAGCCCAATATGCTGTTGGCCTTCTTGGCAACAAGGGCACACTGTTGACTCATATCCAGCTTCTTGTCCACTGTAATCCCCAGGTCCTTTTCTGCAGAACTGCTGCTTAGCCAGTCAGTCCCCTAGCCTGTAGCGAGTGCATGGGATTCTTCCTTCCTAATTGCAGACTCTGCACTTATCCTTGTTGAACCTTCATCAATTTTCTTTTGGCCCAATCCTCCAATTTAAAGCAGAGAGATAGCTTAGGCATGCCCCTCGTGCACACGCATCGCTCTATATTTACCACTACGCACACTGAGGATATAAACACAGCTACCCGTAGGGCGAGAGCGAATGAAGAGAGGAACTAGAGAGCTGGCTCCCAGGACCCCTGGGGCAACTCTGCTTGATCCTGCTGGCAACTAGACAGTATGAGCCATTGATTCCACTACCTGTTGAGAGCCTGAAAATGTAGCCAGCTTCCATAACATACCATTATAGTCCATTCAATCCAATCCATACCTATTTTTAACCTTGACTGGCAGGAGAAACTTGGGGAGACTGTATCAAAAGCCTTGCTAAAAGTCAAGATATAAGATCGCAATCATCCATTTCCCCCAATCCACAGAGCCAGTTATCTCATAATAGGAAGGCAATTCGGTGGATAGGACATGAACTGCCCTGGTGTCCATAGTTTATGTCCTGGACTCTCCTCTCGCTCCAGTCCTTCAAAATGGATTTCCTTGAGGAACCTGCTCCCATGATTTTGCAAAGGGACGCAAGAGTGAGACGTGACCATAGCTGTAGTCCCTGGGTTCCTCTTCCATTTTAAAAATAGGAAACTATATTTGCCTTTTCAATTCAATCCAGGACCTCCCTGATCTCCATTGAATTTCAAAAGAATATATGGCGGGGAAGAAGGGTGCTAATGTCAGGGTGTCTCCTTCCCCATTCTCTCTGCTCCTTCCCCCCATCTCTACAGAGCAGGGGGACACACGACAGGGATCAGAACAGAGGGAGCTTGCTGGCAGCAGCTGGTGTCTCAACTTGCTGATCTACTTAAAAAGGCAGTGTACTTAGAGTGAGGTCAGCATACTTAAAGGGGCAATGCTTGTCTCTCTCTCTCACATGGTGTGTGTCTCCGTCTCTACACACACACACACACACACACACACACACACGGTGTGTGTCTCTGTCTCTCTCTGCCATGCTGGATCTCCTGCCTCCATCCCTGCTGCCTTCTAGAGTGTGAGGCTACATTAACAGCAACGCGTTAAACCTTGAGGGTTCAGATGAGTGCTAGTTTATTATTTAGCAGTAAGGCATTCTCTGGGAAATATCCCTCCCTCTGACTCTACCACCTCAACCAAGCTTCACATTCATCATTGCTGTGTACAGTATTAAATTGTGTGTTCAAAACGTATACTGTGTATATATATATTCTTTTGTCTGGTGAAAAAAATTTCCATGGATCTTAATCTAACCGCTAACCTCCCCTCCCCCCAATTTACATTAATTCTTATGGGGAAATTGGATTCACTTAACATCATTTCGCTTAAAGTAGAATTTTTCAGGAACATAACAATTTTAAGTGAGAAGTTACAGAATTATATTCTTCAAATACTATTTGACCAATCCATTAGTAATAATAATGGGGATGTGGCTCAGTGTTCTCTCCAATAACTCTCTCCTGATTCTGTTTGAAGGTGGAGCTACTGATCTGAAGCTGATCAACAGAAGCAACCCATGTGCTGGGAAAGTGATGATTAAGATTGGTGAACTGAGCTTCATTGTGTGTCCTACTGTCTCACCTATGAAACATGCTGCAGTAGCTTGCAGACACTTGGGATGTGGTTCTGCAGTTAGTGTCCATAGTGCTACCCACTTTGGAGAAGATTCCACACCATACTTGGTGATAGGAAATGGTTGTCATGGGAGTGAGTTAACGATCTGGGACTGCAGATTTGAAACCCAGACTATAAAGTCAACATGCTGTCATCCTTTCCATGCTGGAGTGACCTGCTCAGGTAGGAAATCAGCCATCCTTCTATTTGCCATGTGCAAAAAGGGATTGAATCCAGAGTTTGTTCATTCCGACAAACTAATGTAGAAGTGGGTAAATATGATCAAATCCTGAAATTATTACTCTCATGTTATAGTGAGCAAATCCCTAAGTATTTCCCAACCCAGATATCCTTTAGAAGTTCCCCTTTTAACTCACCACCAGTTGTTCTCAATGCAACATTTTCCATTTTCCTTTATGGCTTCAAATTTATTGTATATCCAAACAGGAAATAAATGATATTAATAAGCTATTCTAGCTACATATTAAACCGCACCTATCAACCATGGCATTGGAGAAGCTATACTGGAAACCCCATAAAAATTTTCATGTTGGTAAAATGTATTTCAAAAGGAAACAGACTCATATTTTTCTCTATGCAGCCATTTGAGAGCTTAGAAAGTATCAGACAATAAGAACTTTTAGTGGCAGAGAGTAGCCAGATCCAACTACAGCGTCATGCAAGGCATTTCCCACTAGAGTCTTGTCTAACCTCATGTCAGTCATCTAATGGTATATCTGTTACCTCCCACAGTGTTTATTCCCAACCACCAGAGTGAAATTTAGATTTTTCACTTTGGGGCATGTTGTGTATGAATGTAAAATGCTACCAAACTGGAAATCACTCTGTCAGACTGGTCCTGGCATTATACATTCATATTGTAGGCATGGAGTACAGGTATAGATGACACAAGCTGCATGGAAGTGAGGAATCAGGCCCTTAATTTTTAGTTCTTGGCCATTGCTTCTTGTCTTCCACATTTTCTTCCGTGTCTCCTTTCTTCTTCCCTGATCTTTTTACTCTCATATTTTCATTAGTTTCTGTGACATTCAGGATGCAGTCTAGACCAGTGAGGGGCCTTACAATGCTTCGCTGCAGTACCTCTTACCTGGGCTGCTCACTAACAGCCTGCCAGCATGCAGGTAACAATCTGACTGTGTGTGTGTAACTGCAGACTGCCAGCCACTTTTAGGTTACACTTTGGCATTTACCAGCCTTGGTATTTCTGCAAGGTGACCCCAACACACTCCCAAATATGGATTTTCCCCAAAAATGTATGTTCTGTACTGTCAAGTCTTCTCTTGGACAGTCCAGAGATATTTGGTCCATTGTCTCTTTTAGGGATCAATACACAACAACTTGCCACCTTCTATGGAGTTACCCAGACAATTTAACTTTAACACACTGAACTAGATTCAATTAAAGAAAAAACAAGTTCATTAACTACAAAGAGATGGATTTTAAGTGAGTACAGGTAATGAGGCATAAAAGCTAGAAATGGTTACAAGAAAATAAAGAAAAAAACTCTTTGTAGTGCCTAATGTATCAAACTACACTTGATTCAAAATCAGGTCCTCACCACATACTTCTGATAGCATTACAGACCAAACTTTTCAGGTCAGGACCCCTCCCCCAAAGTTCGATGGGTGTTTGTTTTTCTTCTTAGGTACAAAGAGGGAGATGGACAGGAAGAGAGATACTCAGGGGTGTTTGCCCTTCACTTATATAGTTCAGCCCCCCTCATAAAATTATGGCCAGCTGAGCAGAAGGAGACATGGAGTCTAGTGAGGAAAGAGGCTTCATGTTGTTTTTTTCACCTGTGCGTTCTGAGATGCAGATTTTCTCTTTTATTTTCTCCTCTGCTGTCTGACGACTCTGCTTACAGCTTATATGTAAATTGAGGTAACTGCACATCCCTTTGTTTAAGACTTACTTGACCAGTTGTGCCTATTCGGACCACGGGAATTTGAACATGTACCTTTAACATTATACGGGAGGATTTCATAACTTCAAACATAATCATGCTACACACATTCCACCATGTTATTATTGCCCAGTGAGTTATTAGTTTCCAAATGATACCTCGGAAGGCATATTTTATACAAAGATTATTACAGTAGAGTGTAGGGTGTGATTACAGGGGTGCATTTGGCCACAGTTTCCCTTTCCTGCAGTCTACAGTGTGTCTGCATAGTCTCGCTTCTTATGACATTTTCTGATTTATCAGTGTCTATCTTAAAATGGAGTGATCAGAATTCACCAAATTCCTGTTGTGGTTGTGCAAGGACTGAGTAAAACTGCATAATTACATCTAGTATGGGAAGGATCTCCTGTGGAATACACTGTCCGCTGGACATAGACGTAGTCTTTGAGCACACAGTGTGACAGACAAAGGCATTGGCACCTGATGTTGTACTAACTCATGTGGCCTCTCTCCTGAGGTATGGCCTTTTCTCTCCCTGACACTTACTATCACCAATATTTTGAGTGGCTTTCCCCCTCTCCCTGCATAGGTTGGGTCCTGGATTCTTTTTCTTGGTGCCTGGTGGCACCACTCGGATGACTGCTCACTGTACCAGGTACACAGGAGTGCTGTCCTTTGAGAAAATCAGCGCTAATACCACTACCTGGAAAGGAGTATAAAGCCCAGTGCACAGGAAACAATCAAGTAAATAAAACAAATCCCAGCAAAGGAAGGACACATAAAAAATAACAGCATAGCAGTGATGCTAACTTTATTGTGAACAGGAAACTAGGATCAAGGGAAGGAAAAGGTTAAGGTTAACTAATCTATATATAATATAACAGTAATATACCCATCTATGCCATGCCAAGAGTCCTAGACCATTTTAGTTCCTTCTCTCCCAACCCCGATCTCCAAGCAGGCTGGGAATGGGGTCAGGGGGCTCTAGTAGCCATTATAGCTGTAGTCCTTAGGATAAGGCTCTCCAGAGGCTGAATCCTGAACTCCAGGAGCTGGCAACGGTAAGTGGTGGTTACACACAAATAAACGCCTGCAGGACTCTATGGAACATGTGAGCTACTAGTGCTGCTGCTAGGTGAGCAGGAAGCTGACAGCTCAGTGCTCTCCTGGCTTGGTGGGACCCATTGCACAACTCATGCTCTAAAGCCAGACATGGGCAACCCATGAGCTGGTGCGGATCCCAGAAAGAGAAACAGATGAGATGGATGGCAGAGGAGATTCAGGCTCCAGCAGCTCTGGTAGGCCAGGCTCAGATTCTAAAACACGACCTCTGTGCCAGCTAGAGCTGTAGGCAAGGGGTGGGACCAAATATATCATTCTCTCCTCACAGCTGCAGTGGTACCAACTCTTGCCATTTTGTTTTGTGCCATAGTTTTAAAGGGAAGTTTCTAGCCTTTGTGGGTGGGTTGAAAAGTTTGAACAAGTGACCCCTAAAGGCTCAGAAACAAAAAGGCAAAGCAGAAAAAACCCATGTTCTATTTTCTAAAATCGCTGTGCCTTTCACTACATGTCCCTCTGTACATGCTATCACCTCTAGGATCTCATCTGCAAGAGCCCTGCCCCCTCCACATTTAGTCCCTCTTAGAGCCCAGAGTTGCCCACTCTTGCAAGTTTTTCCACATGTGACATAACTGTGGCTGGTCTGGGACCCAGTCCTACAATGAGGCAAGAAGCTCCATCCTGAGTCCTCTGACTGGCTGGCTGCCCCCCACTTCCTGCCTCCTGGGGTAAAACAACCAATCATAACTGTTTCCAGCAGAGCTCTCTTCCTCCCCCTTTCCCTTCAACAATCTGAAGTCATTTTCATTGGAGGGTGGGGGAACAAGAGCCATCAGCTCAAGGCGGCTCTTCCTTGCCATTTCCCTCACTTCCTGTGAGCAGTAGGCTGCCTTCCCCGCGCAGCACTGACCTGGGAGGGGACGGAGCTCCCTGGAGGAGCAGAGTTGAGGCTAGGGAACTGAACTGAGGGGTGGCACCTGGGAGGGAACAGAACTGATGGGTGTCTGGGTTGGGACATAATTATTTGCTGGGCAGGGGACAGGCAGATGCGGGGCTGAGAGCTCCCGCAGCCGGGGCCGAAATCATCTTACCCAGTACAGTGGGCAGAGTGGGCAACACTAATTATCTCACATACCATGCTGATGCCAGTGAATCTGTTTAATTTGTATAAAATTGCTCTATTTTTTCTCCCCTTCCCCTAAACTTTCTGTGCCTGTCTCTCTGCCCTTGGAAGATGTACTTTCTGTAGCAGGAACCTTCCCTTCTAGAATGTCTGTAAAACATCTTGCACACCATACATACTAGCATAACCTAATAATAATTAATAATTATTAATAATAAATAAATACATTTGCACCCTCAGTTCACACTTGGGGAGAGGAGTGTTCTCTGTCTCCTAAAATAATGCCCATTCTTGCAATTAAAGTTTGCCTCCCCTGATGTTAGGCTCAGACCCATTTATATTGCCAAATCCTGAGGCCCTTACACATTTTTTCTTCTCAGTCTTTACTCTGGTAAAATTTCTTTTGGCTTTAATACAAATTTGCCTTTGTTTTCAGTAAGGACAGGGTAAGAACAAAGTCCGGAGTTTAGGTTGTAGCTTGTGGTGAAAGACGGCGAATTGACAGCCAAAGCATAGTTATGAAGGTGTTGGTAGCAACCCCACAGTTGTTATTATTAGTTACTTGTATAGCTTCTTGAGGCCCCAGAGGAGATCAGAGCCCGGTGTACTTGGCACTGTACAAATGCAAAGTAATAGTCATTCTCTGCCTCACAGTCTGAATGGAAAAGACAGACAAAAACCAGAGGAAAAAGTTGAGGCCCGGAAAGGTGAAATGAGTAGTCCAAGGTCAGACAGCAGGGTAGTGGCAGAACTAACCTGGAGCATGGGGCCACAGAACAAGTGCAACCTCCCTCAGGGAATATCTCCAATGCAGAGTGCCCTTACATCAGGGACAGAGCCAGCTAGTTATTCACTGCCACCGCCGCTGTATCAGTATTATTTAATCGCAGCAGCAGGAATAAGGCAGAAACAAGTTTTTACACAACAAATAAGCTTCTATCTTACCTAAAGCTTAGGCAGGTCCAGCTGCTGAAAAGTTAAAACCCATCCTCCAGGGCCTTTCTCTGTGCCAGTTTGCTCCCCTTGAGCAGTAACTTGACCACTTCCTCTGCCTGCTCTTCAGGAACACTCTTTTTATCCATTTCAAGGCATTTTGTTCCAGTTTCCCATCTGGATCTCCCCCCACTTCACTAGCCAACAAGCTGATCGCAGCATGGACATTGTTAAAACTTCAAAGGTGTTGTCAGGTGTATAGTCCTCTGAATATCAGTAAATGAGTTATCTAAAACACTATCTTGTTTCTCGTGGAAACAAAACATCCAGGTCTGATTTAACCCTCAGGATATGCATAGACAGCAAAAAAGTGTATTCTTAACATGGGTTAGCTAGCCCCCATTAGTTAACTCTAATTAAAATATCAGTGAAAACATGGCAATTTGCCTTTTAACTCAGGTTAGCAGCTCACATTCAACCTCTGGCTGCCCTAGGCTTGATTTGAATTGCTAATCTGAGGCCAGGTCTATACTACGGGTATAACTACATCGCTCATAGGTGTGAAAAATCCACATCCCTGAGAGACCTAGTTACACCAACCTTAACCCTCCGTGTAGACAGTGCTATGCTGGTGGGAAAGCCTCTCCTGCTCATGTAGCTATCACCTCTTGTGGAGGTGATGTAACTAAGCTGACAGGAGAGCTCTCTCCCTTCAGTTTAGAGTGTCTTCATCAAAGCACTACAGCTGCATCGGTGCAGTTGTGCTGATGCAGCATTTGTAGTATAGACCTGCCCTGAGTTAAAAGCTAAACTGGTGTGTCCTCACTGCTATTTAACCCAAGTTAGCTAAATTGAATTAAGAACACACCTCTTCTTGTAGTACCCTTAGTAATCCTGTAGCACACAACACAACAAACAAACAAGCAAAGCTTCATAAAATAATACAAGCCTCTCTCACATCCTTCACAATTAGTTAAAAACCACTGACAGTAGCGTTCATATCTAAACAGTGAGACAAAGGTCCATATTTCAAGAATAGATATTTAATTACAGGTCCTTAATTTTTTTAATGTAATCATATCTATAATCCATGATTTCTAAACATGGTTATGAAAAAGTTTGAAAAACATGTCTATCTACTGAAAGATGTATTGGCGAGTATAGAGTGTAAATGTAACATTCACTGATGGATTGATTGACTCTCTAGGCTCCTCACAGCCTCGGCTGGTGGGAGGAGACAATCCCTGCTCAGGACGTGTGGAAATAAGACATGGTGAAACATGGGCTACACTCTGTGATGCACACTTTGATATCAAAGCTGCCAGTGTTATCTGTAATGAATTAGAGTGTGGAAGAGCTTTATCTACCCCAGGAGGAGCTCACTTTGGAGAAGGACATGGGCTGATCTGGACTGAAGAGTTGCAGTGTGTGGGGAATGAGTCACACCTTGCCATACTGTCCAGGATATCACATGAAATCAACGTGCTCACATGCAAATGATGCCAGTGCCATATGTTCACGTAAGATTCACGATGCTTTAAATCCCAGTGTTGTGTATTCTAGAGTAGCGTGTAAATAAAAACAATGTCACTCTGTAGGGAGCTGGGAAAATAGTTGCCATCAGCTTCTGTAAAACTCAAACAATAAGAAAGGATCAATCACCCTACTTCCTCGTACAGAAAGCTGGCTAGATTGTCAAGCTCAATGGGTATGATCAATGGCTCCATATCTAGTTGGCAGCGGATCATGCGGAGTGCCCAGTCGGTCCTGGGGATTTGTTCAATATATTCATTAATGATCTAGAGCATGGGTGGACTGCACCCTTAGCAAGTTTTGCAGATGACACTAAACTGGGAGGAGATATGCTGGAGGTAGGATAGGATACAGAGGGACCTAGACAAATTAGAGGATTGGCCAAAAGAAATCTGATGAGGTCAACAAGACAAGTGCGAGAGTCCTGCTCTTAGAAACGGAAGAATCCCATGCACTACTACAGACTAGGGACTGGATGCTAGGCAGCAGTCCTGCAGAAAAAGGACCAAGGGTTACTGGGATGAGAAGCGTGATATATCACAGTTGCCCTTGTTGCCAAGAAGGCTGAACGGACTTTGGCTGTATCAGTAGGGCCTTGCCAGCAGATCGAGGGACATGTCATTCCCTCTATTCGACATTGGTGAGGGCCTCATCTGGGAGTACTGTCCAGTTTTGGCCCACGCTACAAGAAGGATGTGGAAAAATGGAGAAAGTCCAAGGGGGCAACAAAATGATAGGGACTGCAGCACATGACTTATGGCAAAGAGGCTGAGGAACTGGATAATTTAGTCTTCAGAAGAGATGAATGAGGGGGATTTGATAGCTGCTTTCAACTACCTGAAAAGGGTTCCAAAGAGAGATGGCTCAGACTTTCAGGTAGCAGATGACAACAGGGAGTAATTATCTCAATTGCAAGGGGGAGGTTTATAGTTGCTATTAGGAAAAACTTTTCACTAGGAGGTGGTAAGCACTGGAATGGGTTACGTTGGGAGGTGGGAATCTCTTCCTTAGGGTTTTAAGCTCTCTTGACAAAGCCTTGGCTGGGATGATTTAGTTGGGGATTGGCCCTGCTTGAGCAAGTTGGACTAAATGAACTCCTGAGTCCCTTCCAACCCTGATATCATATTTATGACGATTAGTGATTAGTATAAAATTGCTCCAGGCTGCCTCTCTAAACTCCTTCTCCTTTCTCCCCAGGGCACACAGAGGCTCCAGCTGGTGAACGGCAGCACAGTGTGCTCAGGGAGGGTGGAGATCAAGGTTGGTGATTGCGGAACTGTCTGTGACCACACTGGATCTATCAGATGCCAACGTTCTCTTTCATCAGCTCAACTGTGGGTTTGCTGTATCAGCTCCAAGAGGAGGAGGCTATTTGGGAAGAACAGCTTTCTGTTGGACAGACACATTTCACTGTAAAGGACTGAACCCCATTTGGGCCATTGCCCTGTGACTGCCCTGGGGCATCTCGTGTCACATGACAAGCGATGCCAGTGTGATATCATCTATATAAATAATGTGTTCGCTTCTGGCTCAAGTGTACAGGTATCGAACTGTGTGCGCTGGGCTGGCTAGCAGAAATGCTGGCAAGTTTTGTAATGACCATCCTCCTCACCATGAGGTCCCATCCCCCTCTGTGGCCCTGCCCCCTGCCCAGGTTGCAGGCTGGAAGCCAGAGCCAGGCAATGACAGGAACTGGCTGATTGCAGCTGTTAAAAGCTGTCCAGGAAGGGGGACCTGGCTCCAGGCTAACAGAGCCCTTGGGGGGCCGGGCCTAGGAGCCTGGGCTAGAGCAGGTCAGTCTAGGCCACTGTGAGGAGGCCTGGACTGTCCACCTGCCCTGGATGATGCATCTCGGCAGGCAGGGGGCTGCTGTTGGGCACCCCAGCTAACTTCTCTGCTGCTGCTGGAGCTGCGCACCCAGCCAGCACCCACCACTCTGCCTTCAGAGCTAGTCGACTGGAGAGTGGCAGCTGCTACTGGGTGGCTGTGGGGCTGCTAAGACAAATTTTGGGGTGGCTATAACCCCTGCAAGCCCCACCCTAGTGCCAACTTCAGTGGGACTGTCCAGATCAGCAAAGTTACATGAGTGGATTTGAAGGATCAGGGCCCAAACAAGATGGCAGTGCCCTGGATGGTAATGGGAAGAACAGGGCCCTGTGATGGGGTTAGTTAGTGGCCTGACTTCAGGTTTGAAATCACTCTCTTCAATTGTACCAGAGCACCTCACAATCTGAGCTCCCACTTTGCACCTCAGAGGCAAGTGGGTTGGGATGAAATGTGCATTTCATGGTACTTGATGAGAATAATATGCATTGTGTGAGCAGGATGAAGTCTCTGACATCCTCCCCTTTTGGGTTCCTTGCCCTTGCATGTCCCTTGGGGTAGGAGCTCTGCCCTGCTCCTCCCCACCCACTCTCACATCCCCTTACAGACTATGCTAGCCAATGGGAATTGGTGACACGTCCTTGATGCTTCAGTAGGGGCTGCTGTAAGTCACTAGCATTCCTACACTTTAATTATGGAGATAACCTATCTCCTAGAGCTGAAAGGGACCCTGAAGGGTCATGGAGTCCAGCCCCCTGCTTTCACTAGCAGGACCAAATACTGATTTTGCTCTAGATTCCAAAGTATCTCTTTCAAGGATTGAACTCACAAGCCTGAGTTTAATAGGCCAATGCTCAAACCACTGAGCTATCCCTCCCCTGCACCTAGGAGGGCTCAGCATGGAGAGAATATACTTCCAGATGTTTTCTTTATGGGCCATAATGGATTAAACTTGGCAGAATCCCAATCAGAGGAACAGAGGGGATAATTCACAGCCCATACTATAAGCTGCTCACCCATGTTAGGTGAGTGCACACAGATGTAGAATAGATATATTGGCTGTAATGTGCCTCCTTTGATATTTTCAGATTGGAATCTGCACTCCCAAAGAAATGAAGGGGCCTCAGGGACCGAGAAAGACAGCCCATTCCCGCCTCCTGGAGACCCAGGTTATGATGACGTTGAAGCTGGCATCCCTGAGACATCAATATAAGAATGACTGAGTTCCAATCAAATATCATGTAAATGCTGTATGATTAGACTCTTTCTCTCCTAAATGCTAACTAGGCATGGGGACATCAGAGATAGTCCCTGCCATGGATCTAGTTCAGTCGCCTTTTATATTGGGGTTTTATGTAGTTGCAAGAAATATAAGTGTGACTGAGACAGGGTCTGTGATTTTCCCTGTAATTTCTCCTTGATCTGATTGCCTGGAACTTGTCCTGCTGTTTTATTCCTAATATTTTCTTCATCGTGAATTTTTGCTTTTTCATATTGAATCTTTTAGAAAAGTTTATTCCAGGAACGATGCTTCTCTCACAAGGTGCATAAGGGATCATAAGAGAGTGAGATGGAGTCTGAACCACCATAAAATAATAATTGCAAAATGTCACCTCTCGGTATTGCAGGTTGTTCAATAGGGTGCTGGCTGGAGAATGAACGTTCTGTCCTTTGTGTGGTAATGGTTAAAAACCCAGCAACAGAATAATCCTAACTCCAGAGATGGCCCTAACTGCCATCCAAACTCCAGACTTTCCTTTAAAATCCAGGAGGATAAATGGACATTATTTATAGGAACCTTGCATACACACAATTAGATCGCAGCTAAAAGATACTCCCATCCCATCCTCTTTTCTTCTCCTCTGTACAAATTCATATACCATGCCCATTACTGTAGCATTGGAGCATCTTTCAGTGGTGCATTAAGTGTAAGGACCTTCATCTTTGGTTTATACCGATTTTTTAATGAACATTTGCTGTTTTACAAAAATTGTTATTCTATTTTTGACAATTTTTACCCAAATTTTAGATGTGCTGGAACTTCATCTCTCTGCTCCAGAAGAAATGGCAACTTGGATGACCCAGGTTACCAAGCCACCATCTCTCCTTCCAGAGTGGGAAGTCCAGTCAAAAGCACTGGAACAACTTGAGTGGTGATGTATGTACTGGAGTCAATCCCACACCCACCACACACCACATACATATTATCAGCTTTGCAGATTGTCATCAGCAGTCAAAGCAAAATAAAAGTAGTTATGATATGATAAAAAGGGTTGAAAACAAAAAATTGTATCCACTTACATTTCAGAATATACAGAGGGTGAGGGGGGCTTGAAAGTTAAAAAAAGAAATAGACAAAAAAAAAAACCTAGGAGAAGAGAGTCATATTTCCCTAGAAAACTGCCAAGTTAATTTTTTCTTTTGATTTTGCATCATTTTTTTAATTTTTGAGATAACCACTGAGGCATTCCCCAGAAATTTCAAACAAAATAAAAACCTCAAAAGAAGGCCCTTAATTAAGTGACGTTATTGTCTTTCATCATATGTGTTCATTCTACCTCCATCCTGTGATCCTGGGAGCCAGTGGAGAGAGGGCACACCATACCAGAACTCTCATGAGACCTGACACTCTCATTGTCCCAATTCACTCATATAATCTGTATCTAAAAGGTGTTGTGTAAGATGTTCTATGCAAACTGCTAAGATTCTGCTCATTAATATAATGACATGATGTATGTACAGGTGCTGTATAAAGAAATAGAGATGCGTGCTGGAAATGTATTTCTAAAATGTGTTTGGCAGACTGTGTCTAAGTGCTGCCTTTCTCAAACAAAGGAATGTGTTTTTGCAGCTTGCGTGTGTCTCCAGTGTAAATTAAGCAAGGTGTGATCTAATAATAATGGAGATATACCTATAGTTTGTGAAGTGGACTCAGCACAGTTCTCCATGGCTCTATAATCTTCCAGTTGCATTACCTTCTTGTGCTGTACATGGGCACACTGCAGTCCCATGTTTATCTTCTCTCTTACTCGAGTTGTAGGTCATGGGACCATAGCACACCAGTTCTCTGATGTCTGAATTGGCTTCTCATTCATTGCATGGTGCAATTCAAGGGGTTGGTTTATAATCCCCCTTAAGTTTGGACCCACCTCTCTCCCTTCATGACATCTGAGATCCTCCCACTCACTTTTCCTGGATTTGGATGTCTGGGGGCTCATTCCTCACATTGGTGGAATTAAATCCTGATTTGCTGACCCACAGGACAGAATCAGACCCCCCTGTTTACTCACACGTTTACCTGAGATGCTGCTAGTGGGGCCTGTGAAGGTCTGTCTGCTGCGACAAGAGTGTCAGTGCATTATTAGTTGTTAATAAAAAAATTCTATTTTCTTGATTCCTGTGTCTGCCTCCCAAGACCAGGCAACTGATGCATTTTATAAACCTTAAACAAAGTAAGTAAATGAAAGTTAGTCCCTGCCCCTGGCAATCACTGTAGCAGTGCCCGGGATTCTTCCATCCTAAGTGCAGGACTCTGCACTTTTCCTTGTTGAACCTCATCAGATTTCTTTTGGCCCAATCTTTTAATTTGTCTTAGGTTCCTCTGTATCCTATCCCTACCTTCGAGCATATCTACCACTCCTCCCAGTTTAGTGTCATCTGCAGACTTGCTGAGGTGCAGTCCACACCATCATCCAGATCATTAATGAAGATGTTGAACAAAACCGGCCTCAGGACCCACCCCTGGGGCACTCTGCTTGATACTGGCTGCCGACTAGACATGGAGTCATTGATCACTACCCGCTGAGCCCAACAATCTAGCCAGCTTTCTATCCATGTTATAGTCCATTCTTCCAGCTCATACTTTTTTAACTTGCTGGCAAGAATACTGTAGGAAACCCTATCAGAAGCTTTGCTAAAGTCAAGGAATAACCCATCCACTGCTGCAGCCTGGTGAGTCTTCCTCTGAAGGGGACCTAGTAACTTAAAAGTGAAAAAGCCTTCTAGCTTGCCAGACCTGTTAGCACATTTAAACTGTTAATGATCCATTCAAGTGGTAATGAAGCCTTTTAACCTGCATTTGCCAACTCCCAGGTATATACTGTCAGTTTCTGAATTTACTGACAAAAACAGTTGTGCATTACTGTAATATTTACTCAGAACATGTTAGTTTACAGGACCTTAGTTTAAAATTTGCTTTAAAAATATTTCATTAGTGTGTTGCTAAAGATGATAAAATCACATCTAAAAAAAACCTTGCATAGGGTTTTAGATGGACAATCTGAGTATTCATTTTTAGCCTTAAATGGATCTTCAGACATATAGTTTTTTAAATAAATCCTTCAAAAGACCACCCTTATCTCAAATACATATTTTAATTTTAACTACTATAGTACAAAAAACTTGCTTCCAAACTCTTCTTGTCCTTTCTATCCATCCCTTCCTCCCTTCACCCCCCTTGTTGAAGAAAGCCCTTAAAAGGATAACACTCCTTTCCTTTCAAATAGCTGAACAAATTAATTTCCCTTTCTTTACTTCTGACTGTTTGATGAACTAGTTTTAAGAGAACCCTTCAGCAAAAGCAGTATCTTAGTAAGATGTAAAATCCTTTATTATGCCTAAAATCTTTGGGAACATATTTAAAAAAGAAAAAACAGACAACAACAAGAAGGAGGAGTCCTTGTGGCACCTTAGAGACTAACAAATTTATTTGGGCATAAGCTTTGGTGGGCTATAACCCACTTCATCAGATACATGGAGTGGAAAATACAGTAAGCAGATATTAATACACAGCACATGAAAAGATGGGAATTGCCTTACAAAGTAGGGGGTCAGTGCTAATGAGGCCAATTCAGTTAGGGTGGACGTGGCCCATTTCCAACAGTTGACAAGAAGGGGTGAATATTAACAGAGGGAAAATTACTCTTTGTAGTGATCCAGCCACTCCCAGTCTTTATTCAGGCCTAATTTGATAGTGTCCTGTTTGCAAATTAATTCCAGTTCTGCAGTCTCTCATTGAAGTCTGTTTTTGAAGTTTTTTCGTCGGGCTCAGTGGGTAGTGATCAATGGCTCCATGTCTAGTTGGCAGCCTGTTTCAAGCGGAGTGCCCCAAGGGTCAGTCCTGGGGCCAGTTTTGTTCAATATCTTCATTAGTGATCTGGAGGATGGCGTGGACTGCACCCTCAGCAAGTTTGCAGATGACACTAAACTGGGATGAGTGATAGATACGCTGGAGGGTAGGGATGGGATACAGAGGGTCCTAGACAAATTAGAGAATTGGGCCAAAAGTAATCTGATGAAGTTCAACAAGGACAAGTGCAGAGTCCTGCACTTAGGACGGAAGAATCCCACGCACTGCTACAGACTAGGGACTGAATGGCTAGGCAGCAGTTCTGCAGAAGAGGACCTAGGGGTTACAGTGGACGAGAAGCTGGATCTGAGTCAACAGTGTGCCCTTGTTGCCAAGCAGGCTAATGGCATTTTGGTCTGTATAAGTAAAGAAAAGTAAAGTTTCACGCAGCAGGCCAGTGGTTGAGCTAGGAATAGTCCCTGTCCAGTGGTCTTTTCACCAGGTTGCATGGTTACTATGTGATTCCTAAGTTCTCTTCCCCCTCTTGTACATTTTGTTATAATTGAATAGGGATGATGGTCATGCTTTAAATGTGTCCAATGTTTAGTTGCTAACAGGGGGAGTGAGAGAAATCTCATCCTCTCATCCATGATGTATGTTCCTGTGACATTCTGTTCAGGACACCCAGAACAGTAAATCATTGTGATATTCCTCTACTTAAGCAAGTGAGAACCTTGTTGCTGTAGGCTGTGTTACAGCTTCCTGCCACACCAACCTGACTGCCTTGCCAGCAAACTTTTCGAAACTCTGCCAATTTAAACCTTGTCTTGCAGATAACAATCAGTGACTCCAGTTCCCAAGTTCCCCAAAGACTGCAGTTCCCAAGTTCCCCAAAGACATGTCCAGTCCCTCTCACTGTCACACTCACAGAAATGATTGAGTTTGCTGCTTCCAAAGAAATAGTGAACACATCAGTCTGCTGGGTTAGCTATGGATTCACCTTTCACTTTAATACACAGCACTGAGATGGTTTTGTAATAAAATAAGAGTAAGTTTATTAACTAAGAACAGAGGTTGAAGGGATTATAAGCAAGAGAAAAAAAGACAGGGATGGATACAAACAAAACAAAATAAAACTACTTTATAGTGACTGAAACTTAATTTTAGCAAGTTACAATCTTTGCCGAAGCAGTTTTTTACTCACATCATGTTACCAGTATCCCTCCAGGCTAGGGGATCCAACCTTCAGAGATTCAACTGTACTTTATGTCCCGTAAGTGAGAGATAACTAAATTATCTTTTTGCTCCCTTTATATTACCATTTTCTCTGCCTCAAGAACCAGGAAGGATTCATAGGGTGCAGACTCTGTGCACCGGTGTGCTCACTAAGGTGCCGCTTGTTGACTCAGTAGCTTTTTTACCTTATATGTAAATTTACGTTAATTGTCCTCTGCCTGTCACCAAGACAATCAGACAAGGGAATCCACATTCCTTTGTCTAGGGCAGGCTGTGATAATCGAGATGAGCCATA
>NC_133769.1:150965601-150966810 GCF_003597395.2 Chelonoidis abingdonii | reverse complement strand
TGCCTCCTCATCAATACACATTGCTACTCCAGTGCATCATTCTCATCTTCGCCCCTTCTTTCACAAACAGCCCCTCGGCTTCAGCGCTTCCTCCTTCATTCACATCTTCCCCACCTTCCACTCCTCCCTGCCCAGGCTGTTTCTGTGAAGCTTTCCAGCAATGACCTTGGTTCTGCACCACCTCAGGCTTGGATCAGCCTCTCTGGCTGAACTCTAAGGATATGTCTACACTGCATGATTCCCAGGCCAAACAGATGGACTCATGCTCGGTTAGCTTGAGCTAATGGGTTCAGACATTTGGTGTGGGCAGCAGTTCGGGCTAGCACCCCTGTTTGCCCACTGGGATCCAAGCTCAGGTGGCTAGGCAGAGCTACACCATCCACAGAACTGTTCTTAAGGCTAGATCATCTTAAGATAACATGAGTCAGCCCACTGCAGTGGCTAGATGCTCTCTATACTTCTTGGGGCAAAGACCTGCCTCTAGCCCTCCAGCTCTGTTGGTTACAAAGAGGTTGCGGGTTCAGTGTGTCTCCCCCTCCTAAGTATTTAGCTCAAGGCTGGATGCTGTTAACTGGCAAACTCACAAGGAAAGTGGTACAACTCAATTTGTATTTTTTTTATAATTTCAACAAATAAATTGATTTTAGAAAAAGCGTAAAAATAAGTTTTCATTGTTGTGCAAAATGATAGGGGAAAAATGCTTAAAACCATTTTTATCTTCACAGTTGCAGGAAATTGGGAGGAGTGTGTGTCAGGCAATATTTATTTAACAGTCGGTGCTGACATTCAATAAGTGAAAGCTTCATAAACCGTTAAAACACCCATTGGCAACATCACCTTTTCAAACTATACAAAATGTCAAGAGCCTTAAATCAAACTCTGAGACGTGATCAAGCCACCTTCCCTGTCAGTTTCAGTTAGAGCAGTGGGAGAAGGTTGGTCAGTTTGTGCAGGTGTGATGAAATCTACGATTACTGACATTTACCGATTTGAGAAAAAAATCTAATTTTTCCAAACCTCCTCATGAGCAAGAGCCTGGAAGCATCATGGACAAACATCTCTAGGAAGCTGGTTTTCCTATTGGCCAGAAAGCCAGAGTCCAGCCCAGCCCAAAGACCAGGTTGAAAATTACTGCTGGGAGAAAACGTCTCTGCAACATTTTTAAACAGTAGAGTGCCACCCTTCCCTCCCTGGACTGTGGCTGCTGAA
>NC_133769.1:150940496-150965501 GCF_003597395.2 Chelonoidis abingdonii | reverse complement strand
CTCCTAGTAGGAGATACTTGGGATCTTCTTTTTCATTCGACAACATTCAATGTTGCGAGCCACAGGTGAGGCGCTGCTCCCGAGCTACCTGGGAAGGATAGTGGATCTCTTCTTTTTTTCAGGGCAGGGGAAAGCAAGTCACAAAGTTTCATGAACGTGCTCTTATGCATGCAAAAGGTTCACAGCCACTGGGAATCGTCCCACATCTGTAACACTATCTGATTCCACCAGTCTGTGCTTGTTTCCCAGGCCCCAAATCGGTGTTCAATGGCTAGAACCTGCCCCATTACCAGCATGATCTCCAAAGTGCCGGGGCCCGCGGTTTGAGAGAATTCTGTGTCCATGTCCTCATCACTCTCGTTGCCACGCTGCTGTAGCCGCCTCCTCCTCATCTGTTTTTTCAGGTCCTGGTTCAGCATAAACTGCACGAGAATGTGTGAGGTGTTTACAATGTCCATGATTGCTGTCTTGAGCTGAGCAGGCTCCATGCTTGCTGTGGTATTGCGTCTGCACAGTTCACCCAGGAAAAAAGGTGTGAAACGGTTGTATGCTGTTGCTTTCATGGCGGGAGGGGTGAGGCTGTACCCAGAACCACCAGCAACAATGTTCTTTGCCCCATCAGGCACTAGGGTCTCAACCCAGAATTCCAATGGCTGGGGGAGACTGCGGGAACTATGGGATAACTATGGGATAGGTACCTACAGTGCAACACTCCGGAAATCGTTACTAGCCTCGGTACATGGACTCATACTGCCAAATTAATGTGCTTAGTGTGGCTATGTGCACTCGACTTTATACAATCTGTTTCCAAATATCAGTTTCTGCAAAATCGGAATAATCCCGTAGTGTAGACATACTCATAAAGCAAAGTGCCTCTCTCATATTCTGTAAATTCTCCATTTTGATTTGCATCACTGCAATGCCCCAGGGTCCATGTAGACTTTGGGCTTGTCTGTCCACAAAATTTGTACTGCTTTAACTGTACTGCCACAGATAAAGTGGTACAACACCACTATGTTGTTTCAGTTCTAGTGATATAAAAGTGCTTTATAACAGTATCAGTATTCCCACATGGTACCTGGTATAAATGTGTTCACACTAGGGGTTGTATCAGTATTAATATTTCAGTAAAGAATAAGTCTCCTAACTCAAATAGTATAGTGATACAAAAACTGTGTGTAGACCAGGCCTTACATTTAAAGGCATACAAAAGAGAATCATCTCTATATTATATCTCTCTAAGTACTGCTACAAATTACCATTTAGTCACAAATCAGCCCCAGAGTGTTTGCTACCATGAGTAGATTAATAGATTTGGGGTCCTGAATGCATCATTATGATCATCTAGTCCAATCTCTTGCATAACCACAGGCCATAGAATCAACCTAGGAATTACGTCGCAGTAAGCAAACTTCTCTGACCTGAAGCAGAGTTGTTTTTTTGTTTTTGTTTTGTTTTTTAGACTCCACTATCTCGATTTAAAGACTTCAGGGCTTCAACACATCCCTTTGAATAAATTTGTTTCTGAATAGTTAATTGAATCCTATCTTAAAATATTATAATATTATTTCTACCTGGAATTCATCTAGCTTCAGCTTCGAGGGATCTTCTTATACCTTTGTTAGATTTATTAGACCTGCATCTGATGAAGTGGCTGTAGCCCCACAAAAGCTTATGCTCAGATATTTGGTTTAGTCTCTAAGTCCAGCAAGCAATCCTGTTCTTTTTGTGATACAGACACAGGCTGCTACTTCTGAAAACCTATTATAGAGTTAAAGAGTCTTAACTACCAAGAAATCCTTTCCTTGTGAATTATTTCAGACCATGATCAAGTCCCTCATAATCCTCTTGGACATGGAATCTGTGGTGAACCTACACAATGGAATCATTCCCCATCAACCCCTACCCTGTCCAAATCCATCCAGTGGCCATTCACTTATAAGAAATTACTTAACAGACCAAAATATTGAGTTCCTCCACAGCAATGTCATCCCTGGCAACTTCACTTTTAAAGGGACTCACAAAACAGGTGACTGCAACAAAATGGCAGATGAAAAGTAAATGTTGAATAAGGCAAAGTATGCACATGGAAATAACCCAACTAGACATAGACAATGATGGGGTCTAAGGGTTGGTCTATCACACGGGGGAAATCGATCTTAGTACGCAAACTTCATGCTACGTGAATAACGTAGCTGAAGTCGAATATCTAAGATTGGATTACTCCCTGTCTCACCCCCCCCTTCCGCGGCGGGATTGATGTCCGCGGGCTCCGCCCTGCGATTCTGGAACCCATTGTGTTTGTGGAAGTTCCGGAATGATATAAGCGCGCCCGGTAAATGTATGGATCGATATATCGCATTCTAGATAGACACGATATATCGATCCCGAGCATCGATTTTAACCCGCGATCTGCGGGTAGTCAGACGTAGCTATATGAGTTGTTACCACTGCCAGAAAGAGATCTTGGAATTGAGGTGAATAGTTCTCTAAAAACAGTCCTCAATGTGCAGGGGCAGTCAAAAAAAAGCTACAGATGTAGGAAAGGAATAGATAATAAGACAGAAAATATCATAATATCACTATATAATATGCTATGCCCACTACTTTGCCCTGGTCTACCTAGAGATAGACGAACTATGAGCAGCATTAGATCGATTAACCCTGCACCCAGGCCGTCCACTACAGACGAAGCCCTGCATGGACAAAGTGGGTATTCACCCACGAAAGCTCACGCTCCAAAACTTGTAGTCCTATAAGGTGCCGAACAGGAATTCTCTGCCTGCTTTTACAGATCCAGACTAACAGGCTACCCCTCTGAAATACTTGAAAGCCGATTTTTGTTAACTAAATTGGTCTCTTCAAATGGTTCTGTACATCACTCCCCTGATTGAGGGGATTAGCTACTGAAATCGACCACTCTGCCCGGTCGACTTTCGGGTAGTGTGGTGCAATTCATGGACTGGCCTTGGGGCTAATCCCAGAGAGTGCCCACTGTCATGAATTCTTCCTGGACACGCACTTTCAACTCAGATGCACTACCAGATCACCAGCAAAAGCTCCTGAGATTTTGAATTTTCATTTCCCTTTGGGGGCCAGCCATGGGCGAGCTCATCAGCACAGGGACATGCATCCAGCATTGCATAAAATCTCCAGCATGGACGAATGGGAGGTTGATGGATCTGACTGCTGTTTGGGGAGATGAAATCTGTGCTATCAGAACTCCCGTTCAAAAGATGAAATGCTAAAGTATTTGAAAAAAATCTCCAAGGGCATGTGATCAAGGCTAACAACAGGCCACCAAAGCAGTGCCTCCATGAAAATAAAGGAGCTCAGGCAAGCTACAAAAAACAAAGATTCAGGACACCGGTCCATGTTCAGAGACCCAAGCAGCCATGTCGTCATTCTATGAGATGCTCTAGCCAGTTTGGGGGTGGGGGAAGCACCACTACCGCCACCCCTGATGTGGACACAACCTGCAAGGGAGAATCTCATGCAACAGGGTAAGATTTTGGGTGACGAGGAATAGATGGGAGTGGAAGGAGAGAAAGAGGATAGCAATCACTAGCATCACAAGCAAGAAACCATTCCTCGTATCAGCCAGAATTTTATATCACTCGGAGCCCAATACACCTCCCAACCCTGCTCAGCGCGGCTCAGAGGAACCGAGAGCAACATTGGCGGAAGAAGCACCGTCTGGTGAGTGTACCTTATTAACATCCATGCATTATTTGTTACAAAAAGCAAGCATGTTTAAATGATTAAATTATGCCCTGAAAGACTTGGATGCATTGCAGCTATTACACCCTCTTTTAAACGGCCCAACCAATAGAGGAATGGTATGGGAAAGGAGACGTGTGTTTGAAACCATTCCCACGATTTGAAGGTTGAAGAAGCCTGAAGACGGGCTTACCATGGCTGTCTGCCAAGTCCGAATTCTGTTCGCCCCACGCCTTCTGCTGTGTGATCTTCAATCAAACTGACAGGCCTCAATATAAATGGAAATGCGCTCTTTACCAGGAAAGACAGTGCTATGTAATGTAACAGCTTTGTCACCCGTGAAAGAAATCACCCATATTTCTGTAAATGTGTTCTTTTCAAACGTAAATCTCTCCTTTTTTTTCCCTCCCGCAAGTTGCAAATGTTTCAGACACATCCCTACATCTCCATCCCAGAAGGCCTACCGACAATAATGAAGTGAAAAAAACGCACTGATGAAATGTCTCTGAGCTCATTGAGTTCCTCCGCACTAAGAATGCTCAGCAAAATGCATTGAGGCAAACACATGTCAGAGTCCAGGAAAAAGGAAAATGAACCAGCACAGGAAGGAGAACGAGGAAGATAGAGTGGCGGGAAGCAAGAATAAGAGGTGGCGCAACGCAGTGAAGGAAGCAGGATGCATGCGAGGCTACTGGGGGGAATCAAACTGATGATGCGCTCTAAGCATCTGAGTGGAGTTGCAGGAAAGGCAGCAGAACACAGACTCACTGCAGCCCCTGTGTAACCGTGTAACCGCTCGCTTTCCTTCCAAGATCCATAGCCTTCTCCTCCAGAGCAACCAAGAAGGGGAGTGGTGGGGTGGCGCCTGAGCAGCCCAACTGCCCACCCAGAGATTGCCAAGCAACGAAGGCGCATCAATAAGTTTTGAAAGTGCAGGTGTGTGTCCTGTCCGCTCCTCCTCATCCACCATACCACGCCGGTGCTGTCACTCTTGTCCCACCCTCCCGGGCTAACTTCGGCAGTTATTCCCCATTTTGTGTGAATGGAATTAATAAAGAAACTCATGATTTTAAAACATAATGGACTTTATTGCCTTCGGTTAAGTGTGATTGAAAGGGGTGGAGAAATTGGCGCAATATCGGGAATAAATGAACCAATGGATTTCCATCATAGGAGAAACAAACAGAACTTATGACACTGTACGTGCCAGCACGTAACGCGTTTTCAGGAGGCTTCTGATGCGTTCACAGCAACCACTCCTGTGCGCTCTACTAACCGCATGCCATCGGTTCTGGCTGTGCATAATTGCAGCCAGGAATGTTTCAACCCCCTCCTTAACCCCTGCCATAAACATCTCCACTTACTTCATCAGATAGCGGGAGCCAACACAAGCGTAATAACAACGGGAATATTGGTTTGCACTGAAGTTACCGAGATCAGTAAACGTGCCAGTCGTGCTTAATGTCCAAAATGCACATCTACAACCACTCTGACTTGCTCACCGATAGTTGAACAGCTCCTTACTACTGTCCAGGCTGCCGTGTATGACTTTCATGAGCATGGCATTAAAGGGGTACTGGGTCCAAGGAATACTATGTCATTAACATCCCCAATGTAATTGTCGTCTGGAAGTAAATCCTCCTGTAGCTGTCAAACAGACTAAGAAGTTTCCTAAAGATCAGCTGTCATGCAGCGCTTCCCGCATCCCATGTTGATGTCAAAAATTCGTCCTTGTCCACCAGTGCTTGCAGCACCTTGAAAGTACCCAGGCTTGTTTAGTTACTGGCTGCAAGGTAGTCGATGCAAAGATTAGAGATGGAACCAGTTCCATCTATCACCCAAACAGTTAGGAATCCCATGCAGCAAAGCCATCCACTATGACTCCACATTTCCGAGTCACTACCTGATAGCAGCAGCTCAGTGATTGCTTGGCTACTTGAAAGCAGCCCTCACAGTAGATTACCCTCCAAATTGATTCCCGACGACTGATCAGGTTCTGCGCTGCGAAGCAGGGGCGGACTCTAGACTTTTGCCCCTCCAAGCGCGGCGGCATTCTGCAAGGGGGGTTGCCGTCCGGTCCCGTACCGTGTGGCTGCAGTGGACCTTTGCCAAGAGTGTGCCTGCAGAGGTCGCTTGGTCCAGCGGCTCCAAAAGCTCTGAAATCCAGATCGGACACCTCCAGCAGGCACGCCTGCGGGAGGTCCCACCTGAGCCGGCGGGACAGCAGGGACCTTCGCAGGCATGCCCCCTGCTAGGTGCCCTGCCTGCCAGCCTCCTGGACGGCAACCTGGCCAGAGCGCCCCCTCGGCATGCGCCAAGCACGTGCTGGCGTGCGGGCCTGTGAGCGCCCCATGGTTGCAAGCTTCCAGTAGAGCTATCACCCTCGCTCACACATGTGAGGGCTGTCTCTCATTGGTATGTCTGTGCTTCAGGCAGGGAAAGAGCAAGTCAAAGTTCCATAATTTCTGCTACGCATGCGAAAGTTTCGCAGCAACTGGGAATCATACCCAGACCTGCAACACTGTGCGGTTCCACCAAGCCCTGTCTTGTTTCCAGGCCCAGAAGCTGCCCAATACCACCATGATGTCAAATTGCAGGGACCGTGCTTGAGAGAAGTCTGTGTCCATGTCTTCATCACTATGGTGATCACGCTGGTCATTCTCCTCACCTGCTTTTGCAGGTTCTGGTTCTGCACATATGCAGGATAAGTGTGAGGTGTTTACAATGCTCACACAGCAGCTGAGCTGAAAGTGGGCTCATGCTGTGACTGTGGTATCGGCATCGCGGGAGAAGGGCTGGCTTTAGGAAGTTGCAAGGGTCCAATTCGACATTTCAGCAGGGCCCTGAGTAAGGGATGACTAAAAAAAAAAAAAATTTTAAAAAGCCTTTCATTTCTTTCACATATACTTCACTTTCATAACTATATAATAATAAAATATATATTATGTACATGTGTCATTGTAACGGCATGGCTCACCCTGCGACGCCTCCTGCTGTCACTTGGATAGCTCAAACCCCAGCAACGGAGCACCCTCTGCAAGGCGTGATCCGCCTGCTGGCTTCTGCCCTGTCCCCTCCCTGGACCAGCGTGTGTGGAGATAAACTGCTGAGGCAAAAACAACCAGTAAGGTATAGTTGAAGTTCGTTGCCGGAGTGCTTCAGCTCAATAAACACATACGAGTGGGGAAGACAAAACAGCAAGGTTTATTGAGTCTCAAAGTGATGCTGGGAGACCTTGACACGCTCAAATTCCAGCACACCTAAACAGCAGTCGTTTCCTATATATATTCAATGAGACTTTCATCGCTGACAAGCAAGCCCCGTTTCCCCTCCCTTTCCCCCTGTAGAGTTAACATTGAACAGTTTGATAAGCTGGCGTCAATTACGACTTGCTTCGTAAACCATTAATACTTCCCTCCCTGACAAAAGTATGCAGGCATTCAACTTATCTGTTCCATACCAGTCTGAGTAAGCCTTACATGATAAGGCGCGGACACCTGGCCTTTTGTTTATTTATTGGCGCTGCTAGGTCAATAGAGTTAACATGGGATGCTCTTGCTCATGAGAGGCGCTAAGAGAGAAAACTCCATATTGATAGCCCTTTACCTTTAAAATTACTTAGAATTGCTTAGTGACACTAGTGGCCCAACACCGGTGCCCCTTTTACATGGAGGTGCTGCCCCCTGGCAGTATCCCTTCTCTTTAGGGTTCCCCTCTCCAGGGAACCCCCCTCTATCTCCCACTTTGCCTCAGTGTCTCGGCAACTGCCCAGTCATTAGCTAGCCCCACACCCTGGGGAGACTGAAGTATTAGCCTCTCATCATCGCAGAGAAGAGAGTTGGACTGCTGCCTTGGCCTACCTTGGGTTGCACCCTGCAACGCCCAGTACCTCCTGGCCTTAATTCTAGGCCGCAGCCTGGGGCTTTCCGGCAGGGGCTCCCAGCTCTCTGCCTTTCCCAGCCCTGCTTCACCTAGGTACCTTATCTGGTCCCTTGCAGCAGCCAGAGCCCTTCTCCTCTGAACACAGAGAGAGACTTCACTCCTTGCTTCCCTGGCCTCCTTATTAGGCCCTGCAGCTCAGTTTGGGCGTGCCCAGCTGCAGCCACTTCCCCAATCAGCCCAGCTTTAAAAGGTGGCTTTCTCCAGCCCCAGCCCCTTCCCGGGTTGTTATTACCCCTTCAGGGCTGGAGCAGGGATCTCGCCCTGCTACAGTCATATATGCTGTGATTGGTTACTAATGACTCCGTTTCACCTGGAGATGTGCACATGTGTGGATCCCAGCTGCTCCCTGCCCCCCTCATTGAAGCAGATGTGCAGGGTTACTGCCCTGGGATCTGCAGGGCACTAGGACGGGGGGCTGGTTGGAGGCAGGGCAGGGGCTGACTGGAGGTAGGGTCTGGCTGCAGGCAGGCAAGGGGTGTGGGGCTGGCTGGAGACAGGTGTGTGTGGGCAGGCTGGCTGACTTCGGTCAGGGCCCAGGAGGATGCAGCATGTTGGCAGGCTGGAGACAGAGGAGTGTGGGACTGGCTGGCTTCAGGCAGGGGGTGCAGCAGGGATTGGCTGGAACAGGGCAAGGGGGCAGGGCTGGCTGCAGCAGGTAGGGGTGCAGGGATGGTGCGACAGGGGTGTGTGTGAGGCTGGCTGGCTTTGGGCAGGGCTGCAGGGTGTGTGGCAGGGGTTGCTTGGAGACAAGACAGGGGTGTGGCAGGGGCTGGCTGCAGGGGGGGCAGGCTGCAGAGCAGGGCGAGTCTGGTGCGGAGGACAAGGGGTGCAGCAGAGGCATTGGAGCCCTGACCTTTAAATAGCTCTCCAGCCTTCCCACCCCCCCCCGCTATCCCAGGGTCTGGGGGCTATTTAAAGGGCTGGAGCTCCAGCCGGAGAGCAGGGCCGTAGGGCACGGCTTGTTGTGTGCCCGCGTGGGTCATGGGGCGTGCGCTTGCTGTGCTCTGGCCAGAGCTCAGCCGGAGAGGGGTGTGGGGCAGCGCGCCGCCGGGTGCGCGGGTTGCAGGCTGCCAGCTCCTGCGGTGCTTGGCCGGGGAGCAGGGCCACAGAAGACCCGAGCGACGCTGCAGACAGGGTAAGTAAAAAAATTAAAAAGGCGCCTAAGGCACTGGGCCTCTTAGGCGGGGCCTCATTCCAGGGAATCGGGCAAATCAGTAAAGCCGCCCTGTGGGGAGAGCAGGAGAGCAGAGTTGCACTGGAAGCGGGGATGATGCAGATGCCACAAGAATAGATATTATACAATGACAAGAGGACTGCAAGGTGGATTCATGGCACCAGAGAGCAGGGGGCAGAGTTGCAGCGAACGGTGGAGGACGATGGTTAGCACTGCACACATTTACCGAGGAAGAACACATTCCGGGGAACCCATGACAGACAACATGGAGAATTCGCTATCGAGACACGAGCAGAGAGAGCAGAGTTGCAGTGGAAGCGGTGGATGACGAGGGGGATGCCATAGAAATGATACTTATAAAGAACATTGAGAGGACCTGAGAGTGGATTCATGGTACCAGGAGAGCAGGTTGCGCGATGGTTGGATGAATGCAGTCCTACTGCACCATCTGCTGAAAGAAGTATGGTGTCTGCACGGAAAAAGGCACGAAATGATTGTCTGCTGTTGCTTTGCAGGAGGAAGGGTGACGGACGACATGTACCCAAAACCACCCATCAATGTTTTTGCCCATCAGGCATTGGGGTTCAACCCAGAATTCCAATTCTGTGGGAACTGTGGGGTAGCTATCCTCAGTGCAACGATCCGAAAGTCATGCTAGCCCCGGTACTGTGGATGCATCCGCAACTTAATCACTTATAGGGACCACAACAATCAACTGTATAAAATCGCTTCCTAAAAATCAACTTCTATAAATTCGACCTATTTCGTAGTGTAGACATATCCTTTGAGTACTGCATGAAGTTCTGGTTGTCCCATCTCAAAAATATATATTAGATTGAAAAAGTACAGAGAAAGGAACAAAATGATTAAGGGTATGGAACAGCTTCCATATGAGATGATAAGAAGACTGGGACTTTTCAGCTTGGAAAAGAGATGACTAAGCGGGCATATAATGGAGATATATAAAATCATGAACGGTGTGGAAAGTGAATAAGAAGTGTTATTATCCCTTCACATAACAGAAGAATCCTCACTCAATGAAAGTAATAGGCAGCAGGTTTAAGACAAACATAAGGAAGTACTTCTTCACACATGCACAGTCAATCTGTGGAACTCGTTGTCAGGGATGTGGTGAAGCCAAAAAGTAGGACAGAGTTAAGAAAATGAGATAAGTTCACGGAGGACATGTCCATCTATGGCTATTAGCCAAGATTGTCAGGGATTCAACCCAATGCTCTGGTGTTCCTAAACTGCTGACTGCTAGAACCTGGGATTGGATGACAGGGGATTTACCACTTGATAAACTGCCTTTTCTGTTCACTCTCTCCCCTAGCCACTGTCAGGAGACAAGATACAATGCTAGATCGACCATTGGTAGTCGCAGCCTGGCCATTTTTTATGTTCTATTTTCCTAAGGGGAGGAGACCTCAGATCTCTCTTCCAGTCAGAGGGCAGGACTGAAAGGAGGAGCAATAAGTAGCTCTGTCAGAATTTGATCAATATACTAGGCTGGAAGCTGAGGTGTATTGAATAGTCCACCAGCAGCACATCCCAGTCAGTTGCTTTGATTCCAAACCAGGTCAAATCATGCAGTTTTGATTGTGTTTTCTTTGACTTTTGTGTTTTGAGCCCGAGTTCAAGGTTGCAAACACACCACAAAAGCAAACAAAGAACCAAAGCACCAAAGGCTGGCACGAAAAACATTCAAGTGAAGTGAAATAAAAGAGATCCAGAACATCTAGCTGTGTGTGTAGAAAAGGAAGGGATTGAAAGTGCTGGATAAAAAATCAAGCAGGTGTGATTATAATCAATTTTAAATACTCTCTCAGGTTGATAGGACCTGTCCCTCAACTCCTCCAAAATAAAAGGTTCTAATCAGTGAAAGAAGAGAGGGTTAGGGGTCCAGTGCTGGGATAAAAAAACGTACACACAGTGTAGGGATATGAATCCAGGGGGAACTTTGTGAACTTATAAAAAGTAAGATTTTCAAACTGCTTTTCAAGCCCTTCTGTCTGAGAAGTAAACAGGCAGTAATTTAAACCTTCCCCAATTTGCATGGCCAGAGAATGTAGCTGGGCTTTTGATCATCAAATAATGCAAGAAATAAACAAAATAAATGAGAAAGGATCTATTGCAGCGTTCTTCTTCTGAGATAAATAGGCAGGAATTTTGGGGACACCAGCCAGCTGACACCTGCATCTATAGGCCAGAGTATTCCTACATGTCCAGAGCTTTTTGGAGCCCACAAGGATGTCAGGTGAAGACTGTGCTTCCTGGAGGGCAGACAAGCCAACTCAAATTTCTCTCTTCTATCTGATCATTTTAGCCATTGAATCCATCATAGGAATTGGGGGAAATGGAGTCATTGTGGCTATCAATCTCACCAACTGGGTCATGATCAGGAGACTGTCCTAATGTGATATGATCTTGATCTTCCTGAGCTTATCCAGACTCTGCCTGCAGACCTGGTTCATGCTGATGGCGGTTTGCAGCACGTTCTATCTAGCCTTTAATAATGAGGATAAGGTATACAACATTTTCAATACTCTCATCACGTTTCTGAACTACTCCAGCCTCTGGTTTACTGCTTGGCTCAGTGTCTTCTACTGTGCCAAGATTGCCAGCTTCACCCAGCTCCTGTTCATCTGGCTGAAGTGAAAAATTTCCCATCTGGTTCCATGGATGCTGGTAAAATCATTCCTTTTCTCTTTACTGAGCAGTTTTCCTTTCTTGTGGGACATCTGCAATGCGTACTGCAACAACTCCATGGCAAACAGCACAAAGGGGACAGTTGCGAAAGAGATCAGTTTGTTTCCCCAGATTCTTCTCAACAACATTGGGATATGTCTGCCTTTACTAGTGTTTCTTCCACTGTCCTGTTAATCACCTCTCTGTGGAGACACACCAGGAAAATAGAAAACAGGCAACTGGCTTCACAGATCCCATCATGGAGGCCCACATGGGTGCCATCAAATCCATCTTCTCCTACCTTATCCTATACCTTTTCAATTGTTTGCTTTGATTCTCACATTAGCTAACATCTTCTCAACTAACAGCAGCTGGGATGTCATCTGTACAGTTGTGATGGTGCCTACCCATGGACACTCTATGATCTTGATCTTGGGCAATCCCAAACTGAAACAGTATCAGCCAGGATTCTGCACTGTGCCAAGTGTCACTTGAAAGCAGGTCCATGTAAAAGAGCATAGACCAAATTGTGCTTTCTGAGTAAATCTAGAGTAATTCCACTGAAGTCAAAGGAGTTATTTTGAATTTACATACATGTAAATGACTGCAGAATCTGGCTCTGTATCTGGAATCAGTAAGAAGCTGAAAATAGAGCTTTGTTTTGTTAAACAAGATCTCTTTCCTGGAAATCCAGGGGTCCTCTCCTATTTTTAAAGATAAATATCCACAGTCCTATACAACTGTTTCTACAAGTGCCAGCTCAGAAGAACTCACAGCATTTCTTAAGAGGTGTGGAAAATATACTTACTGCACACTGAAGTGTCTCTGAAAACTCAGAATTGTTTCTTTGTGTGAGTTGATAGGAAGTCATGCCCAGCACTCAAACAGCAGCACAACCAGTTATCCCAAAGCTACAGGGGTTAGCTTTTTGACTACCAACACAGGCCACATCAGACATGCCTCAGTACAGACATGCTCAAATGCTGAGTGTAGGTGCTGGTCTGGGGGTTGTGGCTGGTAGCTGCAGGATCAGTGTTTGGGCAAATTTGCTACTTCTGAAAGTATTTGCATCAGTCCTTCCAGAGAGTTTCTCTGCCCTGGCAAGTCACCAAACATTGAGCATTAAAACCTACTTGCCACCTAATTCACTCAATTCTATTTTGTCAATATTTTTGTTGTTATTGAGTTATGTAACACTTCAGTCACTCCACAGATCAGAAGGAAAAGATCATAGCTGTCCCTTGGCTGGTTCCCTCTCTCAGCAATGACTGAGAGTCTGTTTGAGTCTCAGGCTGCTGAATGCTATCAGTCAGTTCCTGTCTCCATGTCTGAGAAAAGGTAGAGAGGCTCAGTGAATCACCTCAAAAGATGTAATAAAATCTAAGGTATGATCTAATACCCACTGTAATCAATAGCCATCTTTCCTTTGATTTTAGTGAGAATGGGATCAGGCCCATATTCTGGCTGTCAGATAAAAAATTATAATTTTTATTTCTTTTTTGATGTTATCAGTCTTAATCTTGTGGAAGCAGCTTTTTTACTGTAGCGTATTAAATATATATTTAATTGGCATTTGAGTGTGGGCATGTGAACTTTTTGGATCTTAAAAATGTCACAGATTAAGGAGTGAAAAGCCTTGGTTTCACCCTTTCTTCTCCTGAAGATTTGACAGATTACTCAGCTAAAATGTCCACACAATCATCTCTGTAACGATGACTGCCAGAGTATGGGTACGTCTTCACTACTGGCCGTATCACTGGGTAGCAAACAATTTCTCAGGGATCGATATATCGCGTCTCATCTGTCGACTCCGGAACTCCACTAACAAGAATGGTGGTAGCAGAGTCGACATGGGGAGCCGCGGACGTCGATCCCGTCCTGTGAGGACGGTAGGTAACTTGATCTAAGATACTTTGACTTCAGCTACACTATTCACATAGTTGAAGTTGCGTATCTTAGATCAATACTCCCCGTAGTGTAGACCAGCCCTTAGACTCTGAAAATCATGTGACTGACACACTCTTTCTCTCCTGAGGTTTATTTGTGAGCAGATATGAGCTATTTCCCACTCACATTTGTCTGTTCCCTTTACAAGTTTGCTAGGTCAGGAGCATTAGAGAACTCATCCTTCCTTTCAGAGCCTTTCCAAAAGGTCCAACCACTCCCACCCCAAATTATCCTGCTCAACGGGATGTAGTACTCTCAATTTTGTATTTGAAGTACAGTATGTGGGGTGAAGTAAAATACCGAGCCTTGGGATTTATATTTAGTTCTAACACTAGAGGGCAGTACTAAAGGGAAAGGCAGTATTAGAGTGTGCTGTTGTAAACCATGTTCTGTGCCCATGTGTGAGGGGAACCCAGGAAAGGTAAGGATTCTCAGGAAACTCTTTGAAAACATTTGGAGAAAAAATTCCAGGGTCTGGGCTAACACTCACATTTTCAAAGAAACAGGCTCAGGTTTTTGGTGTCTTATCTCGTCTAGTGAAATAGTGAATTTGCTGTTTTACACAGCTACGCTGTCAGGAGCAGGGGATGCAAGCTGTGATCTGTGTAATTGAGCTGTATACGAACCCTTTCTGATACTCCAGACCTCAATAAACACAGATGGTTTTTGTCAAGGAACTGAGCATGTGGAGAGAAAAACTAAGAGTCCATGTTTAGAGCTCATGGCGATTCCCCCCTGTAAATTACGCTATCGGAACAAACTATAACCGTTACTTGATTGGGGAACACCTGCGTCCAGTGAGTGCCTGTGAAAACACTTTGGATGCAGCAACACTCCTCTTCCACACTTCTCTGCTCTAAACCTTTGTGCACAGAGGATCTGATATTTCTACACTTGTATATTTCACAGTGGTAACTGCTCGGAGACAGGGCACCTGCCATGATGGGTGTCCTCTTTTAATGTGTTGTTGTTTATTTTTTATTTCGATTCTGTTTGAGGGAGTAGCATGTGCGCAGGAGAGTATGCAGGTGGCTGATGTGCAAGGCTGGGATTTCAACTCAGACCCATTAGATAGTAAACAGTAGGAATTTTTTGGGAAAAAAAAACAAAAATTAGGAAACTTTTTATTTTTTCTTCAAGGAAGGGGATATCCCTAATCGCGGTAATGCAGAAATTTTATGGACCCCCCCCCCCCTTCGCCACCTTCAAGAAAGCCAAAACTCCACTGATCGCCAATGAAAAAGGGCTAATTTTATTTATGCTATACATTTATTTTGTTTGTATAGTCACTTAGGTATATCAACGATGCACGCTATCTCATTCAACTTCAGCATGCACCTCACAGGCAGTGAGCAGTCAAGTGGGGAAGGGCTCTTCCAAAGAATGTTTATAGGAAACTGGCTTCAAGTAACATTCATTCTCCAGCCAGAAAAGACAATGATGGACCATTACAGTGTGGAAAGATTACGAGACATCTCAAAACTGGAGAATATCTGGGCTGTCCAGTAAAGAGGGAGTTTACCTACTCTGACATACCAGAGTCAATGAACTTAGAGAGGCGAAAAACTTTTTAAAGCAGTCTTGAATTGAGGTGTTTTTTTAATCCAGTACTTGGGGGCGAAGTCTCGAGGCAGTAAGCATTCCATGAATGCTAGTTCCTCGCTAATATTCTAGGAGATATGCAAGAAACCGTTTTAAGGTCAATAGGTAACCTTTGAGAAAGGAATTGTCTAATATTGGTGAAAGTTCTGAGGTGCATTATAAGCAGCTAGGATGAGCTCTACCCGCTGACATCTGGTGGTGAATTATGGGGAGTGTGAAAGGAATTTTAGGTATTGTCATTGGCACACCCACTCCACTAGCATAAGCTCACGACACCTGGATGGTTATTTTGACAGCTCTGAGATCCCAATTTCTCTGTTATTGGGGGAGGAATAAAGTGTTGTCATCCTGATATGTGAATGAGTAACATGAGATGCTTCTGACAGAGGATGAAATACTCAATAATTCAATAAGTAGCACTTGCTAGACAAGGACTGGTCAAAAACCCATCAAAATGAGAGAGGTGTGAGGACTGGTGTGTGTACTGAATAGTAACCTACATGCCCCCCCCACCCGGGCATGGAACACCCATTTGCACGCTGACTTCTCTCAATGTGAAGAGTAGAGCTAATTTTGATTCCATTAGAGTCATTAGAGGAGTCTTCTGAGCTAATTCACGTTGGGCCAATGGTGTAAAGCACCGGGGCTCTCCTACTGACAACAGCTGAAGTACTACGAGCGAAATCACTAAACGAGCTGAGTTACTGAGATGAGTCACTGAGGCAGTGTTAATAGTGGGGGAGCCTGAAGCTCTATCCATAAGTAGCGGCATGCGGGAGCAGTTTGCAGCATGACTGGAGCAGCCCATGGAACAGTGAGTGGAATGGCTTGCGGCACGGTGAGGTGGCTCACGGGTCTGCGGAGGAGCAGCACATCCACATTACGTGGAGCTGGTCGTGGTGAAGGCTGCAGCAGAAAACTCCATGAGAGGCGGAGCAGTTGGCCCTGGCCACGTAAGGTGCCTTAACATCCTGTGTGTGCCCCGCCGCCATTTCCACCTAGAACTGGGAAGGTAAAACGCAGTCATGATAAACTCTTGAACTCTGGGGAGGACTAGCCACGAATCCCACCCGGTGCTTCCCTTCTTCCCCACCCCTCCTTGGGTCTTACCTTGGCAGTTATCCCCTATTTTGTGTGATGAATTAATAAAGAATTCTGATTTTAAACGAATAATGACTTTATTGCTCTGTAAAGTTGGTGATTGGAAAGGGGTGGAAACTGGCATACCAGGAGATAGAATGAACCAGGAGTAGATTTTCAATCGAGGAGAAACAAACAGAACTGTGACAGTGTTGCGTGGCAGTCATAAAAGGTTTTCAAAAGTTCTCTTGATCACAGCGAACCCTGCCCTGTGCTCTTCTAATCGCCCTGGTGTCTGGCTGTGCATAATTAGCAGCTCAGGCCAATTTGTCTCAACCTCCTACCCTGCATAAACATCTCCCCACTTACTTCAACAGATATGTGTGGAGCATCAGCAAGCAGTAATAAAATGGGAATAATTTGGTTTGCTGAGGTTAAGCCGGAGATCAGTAAACCTGTGCCAGCGTGCTTTAAGTGTCGCAAGCACCATTCTACCACCATTCTGCACTTGCTCTAGCCCTATAGTTGAACAGCTCCTTACTACTGTTCCAGCTGCCTGTGTATGCTTTCATGAGCTCATGGCAATTAAAGGGGTAGACTGGCGCCCAAGGATTACTATAGTCATTCAAGACTCCCAATGGTAATTTTCTGGTCTGGGAAAGTTAAATCCCTTCCTGTAGCTGTTCAAACAGACCTAGAGTTCCTAAAGATGCCGAGCGTCATGCACCTTTCCGGCCACCCATTTTGATGTCGATGAAATTGTCCCTTTGATCCACCAGTGCTTGCAGCACCATTGAAAAGTACCCCTGGTTGTTTATGTACTGGCCGCCAAGGTAGTCGGTGCCAAGATAGAAGGAACCCATATCCCATCACCCCACAACAGTTGGGATCCATTGCAGCAAGCCATTCCCTATGACCTGCACATTTCCCCAGAGATCACTACCCTGATGCAGCAGCCAGTGATGCATTTGGCTACGGATGAAAGCAGCCCCCACAGTAGATTTACCCACTCCATAGTGATTTCCCGATGACTGGCAAGGTGTCTGGCGTTGCAACGCAGGGGCAGCCTGACATTTTGCCAACTCAAGGCGGCCGGCATTCTGCAGGGGGCACTCTGCCGGTTGCTGGTCCGCGGCTCTGGTGGATCCTTCCAGCAGTATGTGCCTAGCATAGAGAGTCGCTGGTTCCCACGGGTTCACCAAGTACTCTGGCCCGTGGGCCCGTCCATCAGGCATGCCTGCGGGAGGTCCACCTGAGCGCAGGACAGTGGACCTCTGCAGGCATCCACTGAAGGCTGCCGCCTGCCCCCTGCACGCGACCTGCGAGAGCGCCCCCTGCAATGCGCCCCAAGCACGTGTTCGGGCATGCTGGGGCCTGGAGCCGCCTTCTGGTTTGCAAAGCGTTCTAGAGGATATACCACTCACTGCATCACGTGAGGGCTGTCTCATCTTGTATCTTGTGCTCAGGGCAAGGGAAAACAAGTCACAAAGTTTCTATGAAGTTTCTCTACGCATGCGCAAGTTTTTGCAGCAACTGGGATATCACCCAGACCTGCCAACACTGTGCGTCCCACAAGCCTGTGCTTGTTTTTTCCGCAGGCCCAGAATCACTGCCCCATTAACCACCTGATGCCAAATTGCCAGGGCCCGCTTTGAGAAGAAGTCTGTGTCCATGTCTTCAGTCACTTGTGATCAACAGTAACTGTCATCGCTTCCTCACACTGCTTTTGCAGGTTCTGGTTCTGCACCATACTGCAGGATAGTGTGGAGGTGTTTTACAATGCTCACAACGCGAGTCAGTGAGCTGAGTGGACTCATGCTTGCTTGTGGTATGGCAGTCTGCGGGACCAGGGCTGGCTTTGGAAGTGCAGGGGTCCAATTCGACAATTTTCGGCGGGGCCCTGAGAGGGTAGGACTGAAAAAAAAAAACATTTAAAAAAGCCTCTCATTTCTTTCATGTATTACTTACTTTCCATAACTATATATTAATAAAGTTTATATATGATGTTATCATTGTGATCAGATGAGTGTACCAGGACTGGCTCACCCCTGCAACGCCTCCTATGGTCACTCTATTGGGAATTAGCTCACTCACAGCACGGAGCACCCTCTGCAGGCCGGTGACTCTGGCCGCTCGCTTCTGGCCCTGTGTCCTCCCTGGAGCCCCGGTGCCCTCTTTTACATGGGGTGCTGCCTGGCAGTATCCCTCCTCTTTTAGGGTTTCCCCTCCAGGGAACCGCCCTCTATCTCCACTTTGCCTCAGTGTCTCGGCAACTGCCCAGTTCATATAGCTAGCCCCACCCTGCGGGCAGCTGAAGTATTAGCCTCTCTCATCAGCAGAGGAGTTGGACCTGCTGCTCTTGGCCTCCCCTTGTGTGCCACCTGCAACCCCGGTACCTCCTGCCTAATTCTAGGCCGCAGCCTGGGGCTTTCCAGGCAGGTGCTTCCCAGCTCTTCTGCCTTTTCCCAGCCCTGCTTCACCAGGTTACCTTATCTTGGTCCCTTGCAGCAAGCCAGGACCTTCTCCCTCTGAACACAGAGAGAGACTTCTACCCTGGCTTCCCTGGCCATCCTTATTGGCCCTGCAGCTCAGTTTGGGGCTGGCCCGCAGCTGCAGCCACTTCCCCCAATCAGCCCAGCTTAAAAGGCTGCATTTTCTCCCAGCCCAGCCCCTTCCCTGGGCTGTTATACCCTTCAGGGCTGGAGCAGGGATCTCTGCCCTGCTATAGTCATTAATGCTGTTGATTGGTTACTAATACCTCCCATTTCACCTGGAGATGTGCACATGTGTGTTCCCAGTGCTCCCTGCCCCCTCAATTGAAAGCAGATGTGCAGGTTACTTGCTTGGGATCTGCGGTCACTCGTGGACGTGGGGCTGGTTGGAGGCATGTGGAGGGTGACTGGAGGGTAGCGTCTGGCTGCAGGCAGGGCAATGGGGTGTGGGGGGCATGGCTGGGACAGGTGTGTGTGGGGCAGGCTAGCTGGCTCTCGGCAGAGCCGCAGGAGGATGCAGCAGGGTTGGCAGGGCTGGAGACAGAGGAGTTGTAGGACTGAGCTGGCTTCAGGCAGGGGGGGTGCAGCAGGGATTTGGTGGAGACAGGGCAAGGGGGGCAGGGCTTGGCTGCGACAGGGTAGGGGGTGCAGGGATGATGCCGACAGGGGTGTGTCGTGAGGATGGCTGCCTTTGGGCAGGGCTGCAGGGGTGGTGTGGCAGGGTTGGCTGGAGACAAGACAGGGGGTGTGGCAAGGGGCCTGGCTGTGGGCGGGGTGCAGGGCTGGCCGTAGGCCAGGTGCGAGTCTGGTGCGGCAGGACAGGGGTGCAGCAGAGGCAGTTTGAGCCCTGACTCTTAAATAGCTTCCAGCCTTCCCCCCATTGCTATCCCGGGCTCTGGGGGCTATTTAAAGGAGTGGAGCTTCCAGCCGGGAGAACAGGGCTGTTGGGCACGGCTTTGTTGTGCTCCGGCTGGGTCACAGGGCAGGGCAAGCGCTTGCTGTGCCGGCAGAGCCGCCAGGGAGAGGGGCTGTGTGGGCAGCCGTGTGCCGCCGGAGTCACGGGTGTTGAGAGCTGCCAGCTCCTGCCGGGCTCTGGCCAGGGGAGAAGGGCCAACAAAGACCCCGGAGCGGACTGCAGACAGGGTAAGTAAAAAAAATTAAAAAAGCGCTAAGGCGCTGGGTCCTCTTAGGCACGGGGCCTCATTCCAGGAATCGGCGAATAGCCTAAAGCCCGCCTGTGCGGGGGAGAGCAGGAGAGCAGAGTTGCACATGAAGCGGGGATGATGGACCAGATGCCACAAGGAAATAGATTATTCTATACTGAATGACAAGAGGACCTGGCACCAAGAAGCAGGAGTCAGAGTTGCAAGTTGGAAGCCGTGGAGGATGATGGTTGCACTGCACACATTTACGGAGGAAAACACAATTCCGGAACCCATGACAGACAACAATGGAGAAATTCGCTATCGAGACACGACAGGAGAGCAGAGTTGCAGTGGAAGCGGTGGATGACGAGGGGATTGCCATGAAATGATACTTTATAAAGAACATTGAGAAGGACCTCAGACCGTGGATTACTTTTGTTCAGAGGAAGCAGAGTTGCAGCGGAGCGGTGGTTGATGGACGCATGGTAGAGTCCTACCTGCACCCGCTGCTGAAAGAAGTATGGTGTCTGCACGGAAAAAAGGCACGAATGATTGTCTGCTGTTGTTGTGCACGGAGTGGGGGTGACGGACGACTGTACCCAAAAACCACTCACAATGTTTTGCCCATCTAGGCATTGGGAGCTCAACCGAATTCAGTCTGCGGGAACTGTGGGTAGCTATCCTCAGAGCTAACACCGAATCCGAAAGTCTAAATGCTAGCCCCCCGGTATGTGGATGATTCCGCTTGACTTAATGATGACTGTAGGGACACACACACAATCAACTGTATAAAATCGTTCCTACAAATCAACTTCTATAATTCGACCCTAAATTTTCGTAAGTGAGCATATCTCTTTGGAGTACTGCATGAGTTCTGGTTACCCATCTCAAAAATATATATAGAATTGAAAAAGTACAGAGAAAGGAAAACAAAAAATGATTAAGGGTATGGAACAGCTTCCAATATGAGATGATAAGAAGACCGGGACTTTTCAGCTGGAAAAGAGATGACTAAGTGGGGATTAATGGAGATATATAAAATCATGAAACGCTGTGGGGAAAGAGAAAGGAAGTTATTAATTTATCCCTTCACATAACAGAAGAACCTCACTCAATGAAAGTAATAGGCAGCCACGTTAAGACAACATAAGGAAGTATTCTTCACACAATGCACAGTCATCTGTGGACTCTTGTCAGGGATGTTGTGAAAGCCACAAAAGTAGGACAGATGTTAAAAAATGAGGTAAGTTCCGGAGGAATCATGTCATCTGATGGCTATTAGCCATAGATGTCAAGGGATTCAACCAATGCGCTGGGGTGTTCCTCTAACTGCTGACTGCTAGAAACCGGAATTGGATGACAGGGGATTTACCACTTGATAACTGCCCTTTTCTGTGTCACTCTTCCACTAGCCACTGTCAGGAACAAGATACAATGCTAGAATGGACCATATGGTATGTCCCAGCCTGGCCATTTTTATGTTCTTATTTTCCAAAGGGGAAAAAGCCCCCGAGACCCCCCTCCAGGATCTCTCTTCAGTAGGGGCAGGACTGAAAGGAGAGCAATATAGTGCTCTGTCCAGATTTGATCATATAACTAGGCTGGCAAGTAGTGTATTGAAATAGTCCAGCCACAGCACATCCCAGTCAGTGCTTTGATTCCAAACCAGGTGCAAATCATGCAGTTTTGATTGTGTTCTTTTACTTTTTGTGTTTTGAGCCCTGAGTTCAAGGTTTGCAAACACACACAAGCAAAAACAAAACCAAAGCACACCAAGGCTGGCACAAAAACTTCATAGTGAAATAAAAGAAGATCAGAACATCTAGCTGTGTGTGTAGAAAAGGAAGGGATTGAAAGTGTGGATAAAAAATCAAGCAGGTGTGATTATTAATCAATTTTAAATACTCTCTCAGGTTGATAGGACCTGTCCCTCAATCCTCCAAAAAATAAGAGGTTCTAATCAGTGAAAGAAGAGAGGGTTCGGGGTCCGTGCTGGGATAAAAAAACGTACACACAGTGTAGGGATATGAATCCAGGGGGAACTTTGTGAAACTTATAAAAAGTAGATTTCAAAACTGCTTTTCAAGCCCTTCTGTCTGAGAGTAAACAGGCAGTATTTAAACCTTCCCCATTTGCATGCAAGAATGTAGCTGGCTTTTGATCATCAAATAATGCAAGAAATAAACAAATAAAAGAGAAAGGATCTATTGCAGCGTTCTTTCTTCTTGAGATAATAGGCAGGAATTTTGGGGACACCAGCCAGCTGACACCTGCATCTATGAGGCCAGTGTATTCCTACATGTCCAGAGCTTTTGGCAGCGAACAAGGATGTCAGTTGAAGACTGTGCTTCCTGGAGGGCAGACAAGCAACTCAAATTTCTCTCTTCTATCTTGATCATTTTAGCCATTGAATCCATCATAGGAATTGGGGGAAATGGAGTCATTGTGGCTTATCAATCTCAACTGGGTCATGATCAGAGACTGTCCTATCGTGATATGATCTTGATCTTCCTGAGCTTATCCAGACTCTGCCTAGCAGACCTGGTTATGGGCTGATGGGTTTGCAGCACGTTTATTAGCCTTTAATGAATGAGGATAGGTTATACAAATTTTCAATACTCTCATCACGTTTCTGATACTACTCAGCCTCTGGTTTGCTGCTTGGCTCAGTGTCTTCTAACTGTGCCAAGATTGCCAGCTTCACCCAGCTCCTGTTCATCTGAGCTGAAGTGAAAAATTTCCATCTGGTCCATGGATGCTGGTAAAATCATCTTTTCTCTTTACTGAGCAGTTTTCCTTTCTTGTGGACATCTTGAATGCGTACTGCAACAACTCCAATTGGGCAAAAACCCCAAACACAAAGGGACAGTTGCGAAGGAGATCAGTTTGTTCCCAAGATTTCTTCTCAACAACATTGGGATATGTCTGCCTTTACTAGTGTTTGTTGCTTTCCACTGTCCCTGTTAATGCACCGTCTCTGTGGAGACACACCAGGAAAGATAGCAAAAAGGCAACTGGCTTCACAGATCCCATCATGGAGGCCCACATGGGTGCCATCAAATCCATCTTCTCTACCTTATCTATACTTTTCATCTGTTTGCTTTGATTCTCACATTAGCTAACATTTCTCAACTAACAGCAGCTGGGATGTCATCTGTAACAGTTTGTGATGGTGCCTAGCCATGGACACTCTATGATCTGATCTTGGGCAATCCTCAAACTGAACAGGTATCAGCCAGGATTTCTGCACTGTGCCAAGTGTCAGCTTGATAAGCGAGTCCATGTAAAGAGCATAGACCAAATTGTGCTTTCTAGAGTAAATCTAGAGTACATTCCACTGAAGTCAAAGGAGTTATTTTGATTTACATACATGTAAATGACTGCAGAATCGGCTCTGTATCTGGAATCACGTACAGAAGCTGGAAAATAGAGCTTTGTTTTGTTTAAACAAGATCTCTTTCCTGGAAATCCAGGGGTCCTCCCTATTTTTAAAGATAAATATCCACATCCTATACAACTGTTCTACAAGTGCCAGCTCAGAAGAACTCACAGCATTTCCTTAAGAGGTGTGGAAAGTATACTTACTGCAACAGAAGTGTCTCTGAAACTAGAATTGTTTCTTTGTGTGAGTGATTAGGAAGTCATGCCACAGCAACCAACAGCGCAAGACAACCAGTTGCCAAAGCACAGGGTAGCTTTGACTACCAAATAGGCACATTCAGACATGCCTCAGTACAGACATGCTCAAATGCTGAGTGTAGTGCTGGTCTGGGGGTTGTGGCTGGTAGTGCAGGATCAGTGTTGCAAATTTGCTACTTCTGAAAGTATTTGCATCAGTCCTTCCAGAGAGTTTTCTCTGCCCTGGCATGTCACCAAACATTGAGCATGAAAACCAACTTGCCACGCTAATTCACTCAATTCTATTTGTCTAATATTTTTGTTGTTATTGAGTATGTACACTTCAGTCACTCCACAGAATCAGAGGAAAAGATCATAGCTGTCCCTTGGCTGGTTCCCCTCTCAGCAATGACTGAGAGTTCGTTTGAGTCTCAGACTGCTGAATGCTATCAGTGCAGTTCCTGTCTCCATGTCTGAGAAAAAGGTAGAGAGGCTCAGTGATCATCTCCAAAAGATGTAATAAAATCTAAGGTATGATCTTTAATACCCACTGTAACTAATGCCATCTTTCCTTTGATTTTAGTGAGAATGGATAGGCCCATATCTGGCTGTCAGATAAAAAATTACATATTTTATTTCTTTTTTGATATTATCAGTCTTAATCTTGTGGAAGCAGCTTTTTTACTGTAGCGTATTAAATATATATTTAATTGGCATTGATGTGGCATGTGAACTTTGGGATCTTAAAAATGTCACAGATTAAGGAGTGAAAAACCTTGGTTTCACCCTTTCTTCTCCTGAAGATTTTGACAGATGACTCAGCTAAAATGTCACACAATCATCTCTGTACGATGACTGCCAGAGTAGGGTACGTTCACTACGCCGATCACTGGTAGCAAACATTCTCGGGATCGATATTCGCGTCTCATCTGTCGACTCCGGAACTCACTAAACAGAAGGGTGTAGCAGAGTCGACATGGGAGCCGCGGACGTCTGATCCCGTCCTGTGAGGACGGTAGGTACTTGATCTAAGATACTTTGACTTTCAGCTACACTATTCACATAGTTTGAAGTTGCGTATCTTAGATCAATACTCCCCCGTAGTGTAGACAGCCCTTAGACTCTGAAAATCATGTGACTGACACACTCTTTCTCTCCTGAGGTTTATTTGTGAGCAGATATAGCTATTTTCCCACTTCACATTTGTAGCTGTTCCCTTTTACAAGTTTGGCTAGGTCAGGAGCATTAAGAGAACTCATCCTTCCTTTCAGAGCCTTTCAAAAGGTCCAACCACTCTCAACCCCAAATTATCCTGCTCAACGGGATGTAGTACTCTCAATTTGTATTTGAAGTACAGTTATGTGGGGTGAAGTAAAATACAAGCCTTGGACTCAATATTTAGTTCTAACACTAGAGGGCAGTACTAAAGGGAAAGGCAGTATTATGTGCTGTTATAAACCATGTTCTGTGCCCATGTGTGAGGGGAACCCAGGAAAGGTAAGGATTCTCAGGAAACTCTTTGAAACATTTGGAGAAAAAATTCCAGGTCTGGGCAACACTCACATTTTCAAAGAAACAGGCTCAGGTTTCTGAAAAT
>NC_133769.1:150890027-150940471 GCF_003597395.2 Chelonoidis abingdonii | reverse complement strand
AGGGTGGCAATGACCAGAGACTTTGGGTTGTGACTTGGGGTGATGCGACTCTAAGACGCCTAAGAGGGAAAGGACCATTGCAAACGTCATAGCGTAGGGTTTTTTGCTTATTGGTTTGTTTATAACCCTGTAAGTTGTGTTTCTCCAATAGTGATGCTGCAGTTGTTTCCCTCCTTTATTAAAAGGATTTTTCTACACTCAGACGTCCGTGCTGCAAGTGGGTAGTATTCCTCCTAGAGTGCCCGTTGAAGGTGGTTGTATAATTGTGCCAGTCATCGTTAGTAGTCACGTGGTGGGCTCGAGCTGTTCTCACTGTGTATTAAACGGGAGCCCCTGGATACTGAACCTTCGCCCTGTTGCTCCAACTCAAATGGGCAGAATGGTTTACACATCTTTAGGTGTTTATGTTCTGTGATTTCTACTGTATATAATTTTTGTATATAGTTGGCTTTGCAATATGGGATTATCGAATTAAATGTTTCTGTTTATTTTCAATCTTGAGCAGATCTCTCTGGTACAAACTGCATCTGTGAGTGTTTATGCCAAATAAACTGGGTTCTCGGTGGCTACTGTTCAACATCTTTGGGGGGGTGATGACCCTGAGGGAAATTCCTGAATAGGTCCTGGTAGTGAGATAATAAAATCTATATGGACGTTGATTACTGTGAACCAAGGACTGACAGAGCGATGGCAACCATCGTGCTGATGTGTTTCGGGCACCAGAGTACTTGTAACAGAGGTAGTCAAGTTGTGGCATTATGGAAAGTTTGTTTGTTTAATGATTATGCTTTCATATGGTGTTTGATCATTTTTGTATGTTGAAGTTATGAACATGATAATCTATGTACTTGTATCTCAAACTGTTATCTATAGTAGCCACAGGGCATTGTCTACTCTAAATAAAGTAGCGCCATTTTATCAGAAGTTGATCTTTAGCAAATGATTTGTATACGGTCATGTGGGCATGTCCCCATATAGCAATGTTAGAATCAGCAGAAGCAGGTCCTCATACTGATGGAGCTAGTAATTACTAACGTTTAGTGGTGGCACTGTTGTATTTGTATTTGTAGAGGGCTGCAGGGGCAAGTGTGCTGGAAAGAAGCCTGAAGCCCTGTATTAGGTGGTTCTCGTTGCTTGGATGTGCCTATAATAGATTAGCCAGCCAGTCAGCAAGCGGGACATAACAGCTGACATCGCACACAAGAGCCAAGCAAACAGAGAGCTGTAAACATGGAGTTTGAGAGGCGCTTCACTATGAGTGGGAGTTTGAGGGGATAGACTACGAGAGCCAGCAGAGAGCAACATGAAGGACTAGTGAGGGGTGGACTGCTGCTTGTCTTGCAGTGTTTCTGTTGCCTTGTTGCGAGTTGTGATTAGCTGTGTGTTGTGTTGTGTTTAGTTTTTGGTTGTGTTTCCTGGATACTAAAGGACTAGGTGAGAGAGCTAGACAGATACATGCACCAGGGGATGGGCTCCAGTGACCCAAAGCGTGGAAGACAACAATGTAAGATGACGGAATTGGAAGCTGCGGTATGTAATGATCCTTGGGAGGAGGTATCGAAAAAGTTCGTCTGCATGAATGCTGCCTGAATAGAGCTGATGGAAGAAAAGATCCAAGGATTGGAGATTCAGCAAAGATAAGGAAAATCTGGTTGAGTTAGAAGGTCGATGTGGATGATGGAGCAGAGACATATGAGTCAATGGAAAAGCTCAAACTTGCAGATGGAAGCAGCGACCAAGAACGTCTGAGAGAAGACGGTAGATAGCGAAACTGTGACAGTGGGATAAGCAGGGACTAGAGAACCCCGGCACCGAAACGAAAGACGGGCTCGTGAAGCGAGAAATAGAGCTCTAGGACAGGTGGCAGATTGAAATGAAGAGACGTCCGAAAATATTTGAGATTGGGAAGTCTCTCGTTTGCCTGCATAGTTAAAGCGCTGCTGGTTTCTGACTCACTATTCAAAAGTGATTTTGGTTATCTGAAGGAGAAGACTTGGTATGTAAACACAATGGGTTAATGTATCTTATATGATATACAAAAAGCTTTTAGGGATACCCAGTATCCATTTGTAGAGGACACACAGGAAATTTCCTCTGTTGTGTAGCCTGTGACTGTGGAAAGTTGATGTATTACGCATTCCAAGAAAGGCCAGGACACAAAGTAGCTGAGCTAAGGAGCCATGTTTTAGCAGCTGGAATTAGATATCTCATCTTTTAATAATAATACCAATATACTTCACTTGTTTAGACATTTACATCTGTCCATCTTAAAGTGCTTTATATGATGGGAAAGAAGCATTGTCATCACCAAGAGTAACTGAGGCACAGAAAAGAATAACAGACTTTGGGGAATGGCATAGGAAATAAACCGTGCGCTTGACCCCTAGCCATAAGAGGGGTAGCCGTGTTAGTCTGGATCTGTGAAAGCAGCAGAGAATCCTGTGACCTTATAGACTAACAGAGGTTTTGGAGCGTGAGCTTTCGTGGGGAATACCCACTTCGTCATACCTGCGAATACCCTGCGTCTGACGAAGTGGGTATTCACCCAAGAAAGCTCACGCTCCAAAAACCTCTGTTTAGTCTAAAGGTGCCACAGGATTCTCTGCTGCTTAGCCATAAGAGTAATCAGCCGACCACAGCTGTCGCTGTTATTTCGGGCAGGGCCATATGCCATTACCTATGCAGAGACTTTTGGGTTGTTGGACTTTGGGGTGATTGGACTTAAGACCCTAAGAGGGAAAGGACATTGCCAAACGTACATAGAGGTAGGTTTTTTGCTTATGGTTTGTGTTATAACCCTGTAAGTTGTGTTTCTCCAAAGTGATGCCGCATTGTTTCCCTCCTTTATTAAAAGGATTTTTCTACACTCAGACTCCGTGCTTGCAAGTGGGGTAGTATTGCCTCCTAGAGGTGCCCGGAAGGGTGGTATGTAATTGTGCCAGGTCACTGGGTGGGGGCTCGAGCTGGTTTTGCACTGTGTTATTAAAACGGAGCCCCTGGATACTGAACCTGGCCCTTGTTGCTGCCAACTCAAAGGGGCAGAAGGGTTACACATCTTTAGGTTTATTTTCTGTATAATTTGTATATATTTGCTTTCAATATGGGGATTATCAATTAAATTTTCTGTTTATTTTCATCTGAAGCAGATCTCTGGTGTACAAACTGCATGGAGTGTGTATGCCAAATAAACTGGTTTCTGGGGGACTGGTTTCACATCTTTGGGGGGGTGATGACCCTGAGGGGAATGCTGAAAGTGTCTGGTAGTGAATAATAAAATCATAGTGTGACGTTATTGACGTGAACAGTGACTGTACAGATCGTTGTTGCAACCAGCGTGCTATGGTTGCACCAGGTCTTGTACAGAGGAGGTCAAGTGTGGCATCTATGGAAAGTTTGTAGTTTGCTGGTTATGATTATGCTGTTCATATGTGTTTGTCATTTTTGTATTTGAAGTTATGAATATTGGCTATGTACTTGTATCTCAAACTGTTTGATTCTAAGTAGCCACAGGGCATGTCTACTCTACAAAATTAGGTCCATTTTATAGAAGTTGATCTTTAGCAAATGATTTTATACGGTCAGTTGTGCATGTCCCCATTAAGCAAGTTAGATCAGCAGAGCGTGTCCTCAATACTGTGGCTAGAATTGACTAACGGAGTGGTGCACTGTTTGTATTTGTATTTGTAGAGGCTGGCAGGGGCAGTGTGCTGGGAAAGAAGCTGAGCCCTGATTAGGGGGTGGGGCTTCTCTGCTTAGGTGTCCTATAAAGATAGCCAGCCAGTCAGGAAGCGGCATAGACAGCTGCAGCAGCACAAGAGCCAGCAAACAGAGCTGTAAACAGGGGAGTTTGAGTGGGAGTTTGAGGGGAAGACTAAGAGAGCCAGGCAGAGGAACAGACAGGCTAGTGAAGGGAGTGTATGGTTGTCTGGCAGTGTTCTGGTGCCTGTTGGGAGTTTGTGTTGCTGTGTGTTGTGGTGTTTTAGTTTGGTTTGTGTTTCCTGGACTAACAGGACTTAGGTGAGAAGGCTATGACAGATACAGAGGCAGCAGTGACCCAAACTGTGGAAGACACAATGAAGATGACTGGATGTGGAAGCTGCGGTATGTACATGATCCTGGAGGAGGTATCTGAAAAGAGTTTCGTCTGCATGAAGTGCTGCCTGATAGAGCTGATGGAAGAAAAGATCCAAGGATTGGAGATTCAGGTGGAAAATCTGGTTGAGTTTAGAAGGGGGTTCGAGTGGATGATGGAGCAGAGACATGAGAGTCTGAAGGGAAAAGCTCAAACTTGCAGATGGAAGCAGGACCAAAGAACTCTGAGAGAAGACTGTAGATAAGGAAAGTGGACAGTGGAAGCATGTGACTAAGAGAACCAGGCAGAGGAAAAGACGGGCTCGTGAAGGAGAAATAGAGCTCAGGGACAGGTTTGCAGAGTTGGAAAATGAAGAAGGTGCACAGCAGGTGGTTGTTGAAGGTGACAGGGCAAGGAAGAAGAGAAGAGCATCTAGTCCTATAGGAAGAGGGAAAGAGTCAATGGAGACCACACCAAATATGAGCCCCAGGAGGATACAGGATGGGTTGCGGAGGATTGCAAGGCACAATAGAAATCAAGAGGACTTGGAGCCAGAGGGAACAGAGGATAGACCGGAGAATCGTGCCGTCACCAGCAAAAGGCGGGTCTACGTGACTGGAGACTCCTTCCTGAGAAGAATAGACAGGCCTGTAACTAGAGCTGATCCAGAGAACAGAAGGGTGTGCTGTCTGCCTGGTGCTAAGATACAGGATGTGAACCTGAGGCTGAAAAGGATCCTAACGTGAGAGGGAAAGAATCCACTGATTGTCCTTTATGTGGAAACAAATGATACAGCTAGATTCCCCCTGGAACGTATCAAGGGAGACTATGCCAGGCTGGGGAAGAGGCTTAAGGAAATAAAGGCTCAGGTGATCTTCAGTGGGATTCTGCCTGTTCCTAGAGAAGGGCAACAAAGGTGTGACAAGATTATGATGATCAACAGATGGCTCAGGCAGTGGTGCTATAAGGAGGGTTTGGGGATGTATGGCCACTGGGAAGCATTCATGGACAGAGGACTGTTCTCTCGGGATGGACTTCACCTGAGTAGGGAGAGAAATAGACTTCTAGGATGGAGGCTGACACAAGTGATTAAGAGAGCTTTAAACTAGGAATTTGGGGGAGATGGTTGGGAGATGTTCCAGGGGTAATTCTCACCTGGGAAAAACATGAGAGCGGAAGCAAAACGAAGTATGAAGGACCAGCTGTGGGTAATGATAATTGACACGTGGAGCGAGGAAGGGGTAGTGTATGATTTACCAGTCTATTAGGCTTGATACTGCTCAGTGATGTCTCATGCTATCGAGTAAGAAGAATGTGAGAAAGCCAAAACAGGAATAAAAGTAATGTTAGATGTTTTACCACTTACCGAGAAGGCCTATGGTAACACAATAGAAACTAGACTATTGGTGCAAGGAATGACCAGAATAATAGAAACAGAAACATGGTGGAATAGTAGTCATAGGGGACTAGGTACCAGCGTAATGGAAAAGCATTATATGGGCATGTTTAGAAAGATCAGAATGAGCAAAGTAGTGGAGTAGATTGTATTTCAGATGGTGGAGGGTTAAAAACTGTAAAAAATAAAGAAGTGATGAAATGATATAAGACAGAGTCAGTCTTGGGCAAAAAATCAACTGGGGGGGAGAAGCACTAGCAGGCCTTCCCCTGGGGATAGTGCTGGGTTGCTATAGCACTTGACGGCGATCCGATCTGGATATGGCAAGGAGGACCATCTCTAAATATTTTTAATGAAAGTTCCATAAACAATAGGCAATTGTGATGATCACGGGAACTTAACTTCTCAGATATTCAGACTGGAAGACAAAGTGGCTGTGCTATAAATAGGCTCGGGATTTTCCATGATTGCATAGCTGCATGATTCCTTCCACCAGGTAATTCACCAACAAAGGGAGAAGGGATGCCATTTCGATTTGGTTTCTGGTGAGTAGTGAGGGACCTCATAGAAAGAAATGGCTTAAGCGGAAAACTTGGTCGAAGTGATCAGCCGCTAATGACCTGAAGGGGGAGGAGGAACTGAATTACTCAAATCAGATGGCAGAAACTATCCGAGCTGGCATCCCAAGGAAGGGAAAAACTCGTGGCGGGAGTTCTGAAGACCAATTGGATGAGGAGGAAGCTCCAGACAGAGTGGGACTAATCAGGGTGAAGAGAGAGGCAGATAATCTTTATAGAAAGAATATAAGGAATACCAGGGCCACTATTGAATTGGCCAAAGGGGGGGCCCGTTTAAGCTGTCAAAGGAAATTTTATATGATCTTGTAAGACTCAAGGGCGCTTGTTACCTTATGATTGGAGAATGTAACATGTGTCATTTAAGAAGGAAAAAGGCTGGTGATCAGGGTAATACAAGCCTGTTTAGTTGACATCATTGTAGTATATGTGCAAGGGTCTTGCGAAAAAAATTGAAGGGAAAGTACCTAAGGACCATGGAGGTCCAACTGGTTATATGGACAAAATACACATCTGTGTTTACAAAAGGTAGCATCTGTGGGGCCAAACACCCAATCTTTCATCTTGAGAAGTAACGATTTTTTAGACAATAGCGAAACACGTGGTCTAATTTTACCGTCCATTTCCAGTAAGGCATTCATATGTTCCACGTAGGGAATTATATAGCTAAATGGAAAAAGATGGAGAGTCAATATGAAATTGAAAGATGGATTTAAGAACTGGGTATAAGCGATGACGGTCTACTACAAGTACAAGGTTGAAACTGTCAGGCTGGAGGTAGGTACTAGTGGAGTTCTCCTGGATCAGTTTTGGATCACCATTATTTAATCTTTTTATTTTACTGACCTGGACAAAAAGGTAAGGGAGTGTGTATTAAGTTTGTGAGTCACATTGAAGCTGGAGGGAGAAGTATTGCCAATACCAGAGAGGCGGCACTGGGATATCCTACAGGAAATCTGGGGACCTTGTAAACTGTTAGTAATTAGCAATGGGATGAAATTTAGTACGTGAAAAATTGCAAGGTCTAGCATTTGGGTTTAAGAACAAGGAATTTAGATTTATAACTGTGGGACGTCCATCATCACTTGGAAAGAACAGAGAGATGAAGGACTCAGAAGTATTGGGTTGATAACAGTGATGACTACGTATCTGGCCAATGTGTGATGGCTGTGAAAAAAAGCTTAATGCGGGCTTGCGATTGCATCAGGTCCGAGGTATTTCCAGTAGAGATAAGGAGTTTTTAGTAACATTTATTACAAGGCACAGGTGAGCCTTCATCGGAATATTGATTGCATTGTGGCTTCCCTGTTAAAAGTATGGAATTCAAACGTGGAACAGGCAGAGAGAGGGCTACTAGGATGAATCTGAGAATGGAAAGACTGTCTTATGAAAGGGAGACTGGAAAGAGCTTGGCTTGTTTAGCCTAACCAAAAGAAGGCTTGAATGGGGAGATATGTTGTCTTTCTATCTATAATATTCAGAGGATGAAACAGAGGAGTAGAGGAATATGAAGCTTCAGTTAACCAGCATGGGACACAAGAACATGAGGATAATAAACTGCCACAAAAGTTTTAGATTTGAAATTAGATGAAGTCTCTAACATTCAGAAGAGTTGAATTTGAAAACCTACTTCAAGGGGCAGTAGTGGGGCAACAGACATATCTTGTTCTAAAGACTAAGCTTTTGATAAGTTTCATGGAAGGGCCAATGTTATCTGATGAGGCACCTAATTTTGGAATTGATTGATCTTTGATATTACAGGTTGGCAATATGCCCAATGGTGTGTGATGGATGTTAGCAGTTGGGATCTTGGAGTTACTACAGAGAATTCTTTCACGGATGTCTGCGCTGGCGTGAGATCTTAGCCCACTGCTCAGGGTTAAGCTGAGTCCATATTTGGGCGTCAGGAAGGAGGTGCTGGCTCTATTCACCCTTAACTCTGCAGTCGTGGGGACATGGGTGCACTTTGTGGAGGGATTCTCTGCACCTTGATGTTCTTAAACACCACAGTTTGAGGACTCAAAGTAGCTCAGACAGTAGGTCAGGGTTGTTACAGCGAGTGGGTGGGTGATGATTCTGTGTCCTGCTGTTGTTGCACGCGACGGTCAGCTAATAAGTAGATCTAGCGTCCTTCTGACAGCTTAAACGGGCTATTTGAGTCTATTGAGTCCTGCTGCCCATTGGACTTTGGTTAAGTCCAATGCACTGATGCGAGGCAAAAAACAGTTTCGGTGATGGGGTTGGGTTACATGCATTCGAGTCTCCCTCCATTCCCTTTGAAAAGCAAGGTACAAACAATCATTTTGTGCCTTTTCCCTGGGTTGTTCACTGGTCTACAATTTGAGAAGTCATGTGGCTTTCAGAGATAAAAAAAAAAAAGTGGTATTATCTATGTATTTATGTTGCTGTAATTTTCAAATATGACAATTAAAAAACAACTGATTGGCTACTGTTTCTTAGATATTAAGTTTTACATTTTATTGTCTATGTATATTGTGCTAGATGTAGAGGTTTTAATCCATAATTGTAAACCTTAGGTCTTTTCATTTGTGTTTATGGCTTCACTGCATGATGAATATTTCACCCTCTCCTTTATCCGTAACACTTTTAAAAAAAAGTCGGCAAGAAAGTATATAAGATTAAAATTTATTATGAAAACCAACAAAAGGCAAAAATCTTTATGTAGCCATAGTTTAGTCCTTATTCAGTTGTTCACTCGGCGTTCTTGGCTTGGTGCTCTTGTATTCATTAAATAGGAGCATGCTCTTGATCACTTCGCATTGTCTGCCAAGGATTGAATGTTCCCATTGCCCTGCGATGCGTTTCTCCATTGTTGCAATGTTCTGAGGAATCGCTCCGTTTGCTGCTCGGTCGCTTCACTGCCTCCCGTTCGTTGGAAAAGAATCTTAGCATGAAGTGCAAAAAATGGTATCTTAGTATATGTTGCAACCAAGGCTTTTGTATGCCTTTGAGGAGTTTTCACCCACAAACCTTAAGTTGTCTGCCTTGTTTCCGTTAAAAATTATTTGCCCAACTAAACTTAGGAAGGAGCCTTTCCCAATTGCCATCTTTTATCCTAGGCCGACACAGTGCATGTTCAAATGGGGCTAATCTCGAAGGAAGTTCACGAATCTTGGAGGACAACAAGACAACCTATCCTTATTTTGCTTAGCTCACTAACCTGGGAAAATTTCACACGGAGATCATCTGAAAGTAATGCTTGTGGTTTATGATCAATGGCGCTTGACAAATTATCTATCAGACTCCAGCTGATGTTGTAAGGGAACTGATTACAAAATCTTCCTTTGATCAACAGCTGAAGAGGAATTGGTCGGATTGCATGAACACTTATTCCTTTCCCAAAGCCTCCAATGAGACTGTTGGAGTGGACCCCATCTATTTCATATGATGTAGGGGGATCTTCTTGCCACGGGACATTCCCATTACGCAGAGAAACAGTAGTAACTATTGCGTGATATCAGTTCTCAGGACCCAGCAAAGAGAGCAAACAACCTTCAAATCACCACAAAGGCTTGCCACTGATGTTGCGTCAATAGAATTTCATGCCACCTCAAAGATTGTTCCATTTTTGTTGTCATTTAGGAGATTTCTTTTTACATTATGGACTGCATGACCAACGGGCATTAGATGGGCAAAAACAATTCCATAGCAGACAAATAGCTTTAAGACTCGTTCTTCGATTGAATCCGGAACAGTCTCCCAACTTCAATCTAGGAATCGTTGAAATCAATGTTTGAGGGCTTTGCCTCACCACCGTCGATGTTGTTCGGCTCAGATCACTATCCAATGGAAAAGAAATCGATAGATCTTCTGACGGTCACGGGAACATGAAAACACTTAACATCACCTGCCAGGGAGCGATTCGACAGCTCGTAGATCCTTGGAGCCCCAACAGGCCTCTCCTTATTATGTTGCGGGATAGTCCAAAATCCCTGAACAAGCTCATTCAGTTCACCTTGTCGTTATGCAGCGTGTGGCGTTCAGAGAGAGTGGAGCACGGAGAAAAATCTGGGTCCTTGTGACAAATGATTGTCAAGAACCAGAGTTCATCGTCTTCCTCTTCTCGTTCGACTTCAAATGAGAATGCATGTTGGATTGCATTCAGGGAAAACGGGCATTCTCTCAGTGAGGCGAGGTGTACTGGCGCGTATAGGCTGCATGGTAATGTTTGGATAATGTGGCACAGTTCCACTTTTTCTGCTTGAACCATCTTTCCCCAAACTGAGCGGGCACCATGCGAAAGTTAACAATGGGCTGTATATCGTTGGGCTTTCTTTCCAAATCATTGGCACTGCAAAAGGCCATAAAGGATTTCCATTTCCTGTATCAAACCCACGAGGACCGGAAGATTTGATATGCACAAAGACTGTTGCAAGCTAATGTGTAGGCCACCTCTTGTCACTATCTCCAATTTTGCAGGCCCCAAAAATAACCAGGTGATAGAGCTGTTCTTAACATAGATGCGTTATTACTTGCTGTATTTGGCATTTGCAAAGGTCACTTACACACCAACATAGCAAAGTTATCTAGATACTGTTCACAAAACACCGTCGAGAGAGAAAATCTCTGGCTCACTTTTGGCCTTAAAAGAAAATGTGTCCCCTTTGCCAAAATCACATTGACAAAATAAGAGAGCAACGACACATTAGTTGAATTTCTAGACCTTGCTATTAGGGCATTTGTTCAGCAGAAATAAAGTGATGTAAACTTCCGTTATGATTTGCATCATCCCATGAGCACTTCTAAGAATAAATGATTGCAAATTTCATATCAGCTATGACGCAATTACCAGCTTTCAAAGATTGATCACTTCGTTTTGCCCTAAAAAGGCAAAGTACTGTCCAAACCCAGTCATAGATTATTATTCATAGATGCCAGTCAAGGATGTTATTTTATCATTCTGGGTTGTTATTTAAATTGAACCTTCCCCTTTATAAGCTCCACTTATCTCCGCCTTTCCCAAGCAAAGGGTCGTATATTTTACTGACCCCCATAGGGCATATCCTGAAAACTAGAGCCAATCAACAATTTTAAGCAATTCATGTTCATTCCATTGAACCCCAATAGTAAAGTTTGACTACAATTTCAGCAAGCATTTGGCTGCTCTAGCAGTGTTACTCAGTGCGAGGAAAGCCACACGGCTTGCACTCTGCTTTTTGTGGAGGCACTGTAAAAACCACGCATTATCCTGCAGTAGTTGCACAGGGGTCTAGTTAGAGCTGCCAAGCCAAAAGACGATTGCTTAGCGGAAGGACATTGACACGGACCACATTCCTAAAAAGGAACAGGATGTTGGGCCAATGAGTATTATGTGCATTGTGGCATTTGTTGTTGATACAGAGGAACGCTGGATTTGGGCCTGGGAAACAAGGCTGGAATTGTGAAAACTGCATAGTCTCCAAGGTATGAGATTCCCAGTGGCTGCAGAGAAAACTTGCATGGTAAGTCCACTTTTCATGGAACTTGTAAGTTTGCTTTTCCCCAACCCTGAAAGTTGGCAAAGATATGCCAAGATTTGGGGGACCTTGCCCTGGGGACAGTTGAGAAGTGAATTGGTTGATAGGCCCTTGGGAAGAGCCTGAGCCAATTGCCTGCAATGCTACCCAGTCAGTGGGAATTCAGTTCGCGAGTACGGTAAAAATCTAGTGTCTGCAGGGCTGCTAAGCAAATCCCAAGTAGCCTATGGCCAATCAATACCCTTTCTTAGAGAGGCAGATGACTCGGGATGTGCTGTAGTTAGTGGATGGCTTTTCCTCAATGCGGGCTCCCTTAACTGTATGGGGTGAGGCATAGAACGGGAGGAACGTGTATCCTAATACGGCCACAGGACACCTTCCCCAAGCAGTATATAAACCAGCAAGGTACTTCTCAATCGGTGTTTTGCAATACTGGTGATCACAAGGAGATGTGTTCACTTGCACAATCACGCGTGGCGGAACTAATGTCAGGGGAAAGGTGCATGATGCTTGGCATCTTTTGGAACTCCAGGCTGTTCAGAAAAATTCAGGAAGGGCCTTTCTTCCCAGACCAGAAAATTACCACTGGGGATGTTGAGATGCCAATAGTTATCCTTGGGGACTCAGCCTACCCTTTGCTCTAATGGCTCATGAAGCCTTACACAGGAAGCCTGGGCATCAGTAAGGAGCAATTCAACTGTAGGCTGAGCAAGTACAGAATGGTGGAAGAATGTGCCTTTAGATGTTTAAAAGGGTGCTGGCACAGTTTGCTGAGTAGGTTAGACCTCAGCTAAACCAATATTCCTATTGTTATTGCTGCTTGCTGTGTGCTCCATAATATCTGTGAGAGTAAGGGGGAGATGTTTATGGAGGTTGAGGCAGATCACCTGGCAGCCAATTTTGAACAGCCAGACACCAGGGCAATTAGAAGAGCACACCAAGGCATGCTGTGCATCAGAGAGGCTTTGAAAAACAGTTTCAAGACTGACCGGGCTACGGTGTGACAGGTGTGTGTTTGTCCTTGGTGTAAAGTCACCACCTTTGGTGAATGTACTTCCTTGTAAGCCAATACCCCTCCCCCCTTCAGCCACAGCTGGCAGAGAAAATAAAGTCCCTATTGTTCTGAATCCATTCATTCTTTATTTATTAAAAAAAACCCTTGAGATCACTGACAATGCTGACTAGTAAAAGGAAGCCCGGGTGTACAAAGGATTTGATAATGGGGCGGGGTGGGAGAGGAGAGAAGGACAAGGCCACATTGCTTATTGGCCATACTACAAATCAAAGCTGTTTGAATGACAGCCTTATGTTGTTTGGGCCTGGAGCCTCCCCCACTGTGAGTGTCTGGGTGAGGAGGATATGGAACTTGGCGAGGAGGACAGGGGATTACACAATGGCTGCAGCAGCAGTCTGTAATCTAGTTGTCTTTCCTTCAGCTCCACCAGATGTCTCATCATGTCCGTTTGCTCCCCCATTAGCCTCAGCATCTCCTCCTGCCAGTGGCATAGGCAGGTGGAGGGAACAGAGAAAACAAAAAAAAAAAGTGCCACCCGCTGCGGCGCTTTTACTCACCCAGCGGCGCTCTGGGTCTTTGGTGGCGGGCTCTTCACTGACTCCGGGTGTCTTCAGCAGCACTGAAGGTCCCGCCACCAAAATGCCACCGAAGACTCAGAGAAAGTGATGGTTCCACTGCTGAATTCCCGCCGAAGACCCAGAGCGAGTGAAGGTCCCACCACCGAAGACCCGGAGCACCTCCAGGTGAGTAAAATAAAAGTGCTGAGCCGGTTGTGCCTTTTTTTTTATCGCTCCCCCAGGTGAGTAAAAAGGCACCAAGAAATTGACAAGGTGCCACTTGCGCTCAGTGGGGGAGCGGCCACTCCCCTGCTCTCCCCCTATCTATGCTACTGCCTCCTGCGTGTTCTGATCACGCTCACTGTATGCTTTCTTGGCCTGGCTTCTGCCACCAAATGCCTTCATGCATTCAGTTGTGGCCTATCACTGCATGAGCTCTGAAAACATGTAATTGTAAGTGCATTTTTTCACCTTCTAATCTGTGATAACCTCAGGGACGGAGTTGATGCGGGGAGCATAGAAGCATTTGCAGCTGCATGGCGGGAAAAGGGAGAGTCAACTTTAAAGAAGATACATTTCTGAGAACAAAAGGGAGACTCTTTCACAGTGAATCAAGCACATATGTTTTAGGTACAAGGTCTCATTTTGCCTTTTATATTGAGTGCCTGCCGGTATGGTGACACATCACACATGGCTGGGCAACAGAATTCAGTTTGTAGGCAGCCATGATAAACCAACGGGTACGTGGGGTTGGCTTGTTCCACGTTCATAACATGTGGGAATGGTTTCAAACTGCAGCGCCCTCCTTTCCCATAGCAACAAATGCCAGTTGTATTTGCCATTTAAAAGAGGGACTGTGGTTTTGGAGTGGATGTGCAGCATCCCTTCCTCCCCCCACGTGGCTTTTCTCTGGGATGATCCCTTTTAGCCAAGCACAAACAGCCCAGCATGCCCAGGGTCTAATGTGCTGGGAATCAGCAAACAGAGGGGATTATTGTTCCCTTACAAAACTTCCCCTATTTCAATCAGGTAACGATATTACTCTCCTGAAGCTGACACAGAAACATAAAAACTGAATGTTGCGTGCATGCTACCAAAACCCAGGACCATTCGCTGGCATGCTTTGTGCTGCAATGATTCCAGACTACTTGTCACTGGCCTGGCGTGATAAAGTGTCTTACCAAGGAGAATGAAATAAGGCAGACCTCCCCAGAAACCTTCTTTTAAAGGCTTTCAGAGTACCTCCAGGAGAGCTTCATGGAGATGTCCCTGGAGGACTCCTGCTCCATGCCCAGATATGTTAACAGACTTTTCCATTAGCTGTACTGGCTGCAAATGCACCCCAATAATAAAGGGTAAATCAAACATTAAACACAATTGGTTTTAACCCCAGTAGTGCTGTTACAAATGTGCACTTACCAGAGGTGCCTTCTCCACCTTCAGGGTCCAGGAACAATAGGCCCTCAGAGGGTATTGTCTCCAGAGTGAGGAAAAGGTTTTGGCTGCTGGGCAGAAAAGATTCTCCATTTGCCTGCTGTGCATTCTTCTCCTCCTCCTCCTCTTCCTCATCCACAAAATCCTCATCCATGTTGTGTGAGGCTGCCACCATGCAGGTGTCCACAGAGAGTGTTGGGGCACAGGTAGAGTCCCCACCTAGAATGGCAAGCTGCTGATCATAGAAGCAGCATGTCTGGGGCTCTGACCCGGAGTGACCGTTTGCCTCCTTTGTCTTCTGGTAGGCTTTCCTGAGCTCCTTAATTTTCACGTGACACTGTCATACATCCTGGTGTAGCCCCTCTCCACTATGCCCTGGGTGATTTTGGCATATATGTCAGCATTTCTTCTGCTGGATTGGAGTTCTGCCTGCACAGATTCTTTTCCCAATACAGCAATCGGATCCAGTGTCTCCTTTTCACTCCATGGTGGAGCTTGTTTGCGATTCTGGGACAGCATGGTCAGCTATTCTGCTGTGCTTGCAATGCTGACCAAACAGGAAATGAAATTCAAAAGTTCCCGGTGCTTTTCCTGTATACCTGGCTAGTGCACCAGAGTTGAAAGTACTGTCCAGAATAGTCACACTGGAGTACTCTGGGATAGCTCCTGGAGGCCAATACCATCAAATTGCATAAAGCTGCTTCTACACTACCTGAAATTACACCCATGAAGGTCGATTTTAGCGCTACTCCGCTCGTCAGGGAAGAGTATGGCAGTTGATTTTAAGAGCTCTTTAGGTTGGCGGAATGGTGTTGGTTGTGTAGATGCATTCATTATACAATCAACTTAACGCGGCTAAATTCGACCTAACTTAGTAGTGTAGACCAGGCCTCAGTGAAGCATTTGGTCAGTTTCTCGAGAAAAGACTATTCCCAGTAAGTGCCCAATCAAGAAACACTTAACTGGCAATGAACTTTGGGAGAAGCCAATCCACATCAGAGTTTTCCTGAGAACGTTCAAACTAACGTGTTAAATAGCATCTGTCCTGCCAAAAAGCTGAATCATTCATTGACAAGTGACTTGTCCAGGGTGGTTACAAACTCCATCTTGTTTCTGTGACTTTGCACAGAAGAACAAAGGGGATTTCCACATACCACAAGAGAGAGATTATAAAAGGCCCTGGAAGCCTCTCCATTTTGTCTTCAGCTGGCTCAAGAGATGCTCTCCGCCTCAAGAGGTGCCTGAAAGAAACTGGAACAAAGGACAGTAACTTACAGGGGTATGAGTGATTGCTGGATCCAGACTAGGAAGGAGTCCAGTCTGTGAAAGAAGCTTATTTGGACATCTTGCTGAGGGTGAGATTCACTGTTATTCAGTTTCCTGCTGTATTAGGCTTAGACTTGTATGTTTTTGTTTTATTTTGCTTCGGTAACTTTACTTTGTTCTGTCTGTTATTACTTGGAAACACTTAAATCCTATTTTTATATTTGGATAAAATCACTTTTGCCTGTTATTGAACCCAGAGTAAATGACTGATACCTGGGGGAAGTAAATAGCTGTGGTGCATATCTCTCTATCAGTGTATACAGGGTGGATAAGCTTTATACAGAGTAAAAATGGGATTTATTTGCAGGTTGGGATCCCATTGGGGAACTAGATACCTGGTTCTAGTAGCCACTAACACTGTCTAAGCTGTTTTCAGTTAATTCTGGTAGCTTTGAGGTGCATGGTTTCAGACCCTGGGTCTATGTTTGGAGCAGACTGCATGCCTGGATTGACAAAACAAGGTTCTCAGTTTCTGACGTCCCCAAGCTGGCAGGAAAAAGGGGCTTAGAGGTAGTCTCAGCCCACATCAGGTGACAATCCCAAGAGCGTCTCTGTGATTGAACTCATCACAAAGAGAATCATAGAACTGGAAGGGACCTCAAAGAGGACATCTAGTCCAGTCCACTGCACTCATGGCAGGAGTATTATCTAGACCATTCCTGAGAGGTGTTTGTCCCAACCTGCCTCTTAAAAATCTTTAACGAGGAGATTCCACAACCTCTCTAGCAATTATTGCAGTGCTTAACCACCTGACAGTTTAAGAAGTTTTACCTAGATGTCCAAACTAACCTCCATACTGCAATTGAAGCCATTGCTTCTTGTTTTATCCTCAGAGATTAAGAACAACAATTCTTCTCCTTATTCTATGCTACAATCTTTTTATGTATTTGAAAACTGTTATCATTTCCCTTCTCAAGTTTTCGCTTTTCCGGTATGGTCAAACCCATTGTGTGTGTGAAATCTTCGTCTCGATAAGCTCATGTTTTGCTAAAATATTGTAAAGCATTTGTTGGTCTGTATTGTGTCTACATCTTTCCTGAAGTGTGGTGTCCAGAACTGGATATCAAAGAAGCTCTTAGTTGTTAGTGTAGAGGCGGTAGAATTACAGGCGAGTGTTCAGTCTTACACAGGTTCTGTTCCGACGGTTAGCGCTGTTGTAAGCTGAAAGATCCGCGGCGTAGTAATCAAAAATTACATTGAGTTGAATACGGCGGAATCACCGGGCACTACAGGTTACAGTATTTATAATTGTTATTTTGTGCTCTTTTTTTTTGTTGTGTCATCCACGTAAAGCTGATTTATTGGCACATTTGTGTTAAAATGCAGCTATCAGATGGCACAAGACCTGGTAAGTTCTTGCATGGTTAGCTGGTACGAAGCACACTCCTGAATTATTGCCAGATTGATGTGTCTTTTGTGCTAGCAGTTTTACACTGTTGACTCGAATTTACCTTTTGGTCCACTATGACCCCGCAGATCTTCTTTCGTGCAGACTCCTGTCCGCGTGGGAGAATGGGATGTTGGGAGTAGGAGGATAGTGAGATGGAGTGAGGGCTGTTGGGGTATCTCGACCTGCTCGAAAGATGTAATCAGTTGCGGCTGAGTAGAGGCAGTGTGGGGTAAGACCGTTATGCGTGTCTGGAAGAGAGCTGGACTCTTAATGGAGTCAGTGGGAATTGGCTGAACTGTCATTATTTTGTTGCCGTGGCACTTCATGAGGCGGATGAGAGAGTGCACAGACCAGATGGTCTGGTTAGGGACCGAAAACATTTCTGGTGTTGGAGAGGTCATCCAACCTGAATAAACATCGACTGATTATGGATGTTTTTTCTGAAATTTGTGGCCTACCTGTTTCCGTTTTTGTACTGTTTGTACCATGTTACTTCGCTAGTATAGCTACTCAGTACACACTAAAAATTCGCTCTCCGTTGTGTGTTCCGATGACCATGATAATGACTTGTATGTAATTGGTTCAGGTGTCCGCAGCGTTAGACATTGTCCGGGAGGTGTTTTTGGGATGAAAGTTTCATTTAGAAACTCATTTTAGGTCAGCAGGAACATATCATTTGTAGACAAAAATTTCATGGAATGGTCTCAAGTTCAGGATGGAATTCTGTTCAGATCTGTGACAAAAAGGAGTCTGAATCCGCAGAACAGCCAATGACTGGTGATCAGGCCAGCGTCACCTGCACTCACCTGGGTTCTGGGAAAAACAAGTTTAAGTCTGTGCTTGATTTTGTGCAATGACTTACCACTGGGTTTCCACATCCCAGATGAGTGTCCTGAGCTATGGCATCAGGTGTTTTCTGGTGGAATGAATATGTGTTTATTCATACAAAGTGGAACAGCTTCAACAGGAAAGATTGAGCCTAGTGGCTAGGGCAGATATGTGGGAGGTGGGATACCCAGACTTCAAGTTGCTATTCTGCCTAGACAGAGTCAGGAATTGAATATGAGTGTTTCATAGCCCGGGTGAGTGCCCTCATCACCTGGCTATTCCAGGGACTCTCTCATGCTCTCTCTGCACATGCACAACATGTTTTCAAAAGGCCGCAGGTTTTCTTTCAATGTGGAATGAAATCTACTGATTAATAGGGATGTCTTGAGCATTATGTAAGTGTAAAGAACTAATGTTATAAAATATCTTCCATCCCTCCATACATGGTTAATGAATAACACTTCACAGAACCCCCAGGAGATAGGGAAGCATCACTATTCCCAGTATAAGATGGAAGAATGATAAGAAGCTGTTAGGTTAAGGTCCCTATTGAGCCTGGTGATAGGTTCCACTGGATGGAGTACAAGGACACCCCAACCCAAAGGCTGTCACTGTGATATATGGAGCTCAAGGACTGTTCCTTCTTAATGTTTCTTAGGGCATAATTCACTCTGAAAGGGGCCAGGAAAATGTACATCCATGGCTGAGGTGGCCAGGTTGTGGAATGGTCTATACTGGTCACAGGGATTGCATAACTGGAGTTGAGCAGATAAAAGATTTTTCAGTTTGGTGACTAAACAAAAAAAAATCCTAAAGAGAATGTGGTGAGTTTCAAACCAACACATAATTTCTTTTTGTTTTTGTTGCCAAAACAAAAAACCAAGAAAATTTGAATGTTTTTAAGTCTTGATTCAGAATAGGGTGACCCAATTTTAAAGGGACAGTCCCAACATTTTATAACATTTATCTATTCTCCACCAAACCTTGTCCTGATTTTTGTCCCCTATTTGAAAATGACATTTCATTCTGAAAATGTCACTTTGATCAATATTTAATTTCCAAAATTTCATTTTTGTCAACATTTTGATTTGAAAATGTTGATTAGAAACAAAACATCAAAGTGGTTTGTTTTGACATTTCCACTTTTTTTTTGCAGCTGAAACCAATTGCTGAATTCTATCCAAATTCACAGATTGTGTTGGTAGCTTGAAAATTGGCTTTTTCAGCAAATTTACTTTTTTGCTGAAAAAATGTCATCCAGCTCTAAGTATAACTTCCACACTCCCTTTGCACTGTGCCCCCCAAAGATCCCTCTCAGGCTCTGGCCTCAGAATGACCAACTCAGCCAGGGGTACACCTTCTCCTTGCCCTTTAGTGAGCAATTTATGATCCAAGAATTATGAAGAGGAAACAGTTTTTGTGCTTCCCACATCAATACAAGCCAGCACCTAAATGGCACAATTTCTGGTGCCAAATAATTAGCCCAAGATCATAAAGGGACTGTGGCAGAGCCAGCTATAGAGCCCAGAGCTCCTGTCCTTGAGCCACAACATCATCCTTCCCTAGTAGCGCTAACTTCTCTTTTATGTCCAGAATTCAGGCTAGTGTTCTCTGGCTGCCTCTGAACCACAGAGCTGCTTGAAAAATGGCTGTTATCTTCCATGAAAATTTTGTAGGCAATGAAACAATTTTAATTTAATGTTTAATGTGTCCATGGAATTTTCCTTTTTTTGTCAAAACAAATTTTTGTTTCAATTTGATTCAAACCAATAAATTTCCATTCAAGTGGATTTGAATTAAAATGGAAAAATGTTGGGTCCTCTTTGGTTAGTTGCATCCTCTGGGGTTTAGTGTGTGGGTCCCCATAGCTTCCCTCCTCGTGTTCTTGGGCATCTTGGGTGAGGAGGCTATGGAACTTGGGGAGGAGGGAGGGCAGTTATACAGGGGCTGCAGCCAGTGGCGTAGACAGGTTCTAACATCAGGGGGAGAGAACACATTAAAAAAGGCGCCACCCGACATATCAAATTACTAATTACATACTTTTAAATTTGTTATACCTATTTATTTGTACTTAAAATAAAAACACTTTCTGACCTTTCCTTGCTCATCCCTCCCATCTTCCATTCCTTGTAGGCCTTCTCCAATCACCTGTCTGAGATGCTTGCTCACCCAACTTGGTCTGAAACCCTTCTCTATGAATATTTCCCCCTTGCTTGGGACACATACTTCAGAGAGCTTCTACAGCATTGATTTAAAGTAATTCTCAGCCACCTCCACCTTCTGATCCTTGAGTTCTTCAGTCCAGTCCACTTGGCGCTTCCCTAACTAATTCCCTTCTTTTTTTTAAAGTTTGCCCCTTTGAAATCAAGGCCCCTAGCTGCAGAGCTCTTTTTGTTTATCCTTCCATTTAATTTAAACAGAATTAGCTCATGATCACTCGAGCCAAGGTTGTCCCCTATAACCAGCTCTTCTCTGAGGTCTTGACTGCTCACCAAAGCCAATTCTAAATGGCTCCACCTCTTGTTGGTTCAGTGTCTATTTGGTAAAGAAAGCTGTCGCATCCAGGAAAATCTGGGCCCTTCTATTATTAGTAGCACTTGTCCTCCACTCTGTATCTGGGAAGTTAAAGTCTCTCCATGATCACACAATTCTGAGCAGTATTTTATTTAATTAAAAGCATTACAAAGGTATTCTCTCCCCTCTCTATATCCAGATCAGATCCTGGGACTTTAGCACATGCCAGTCACTAGCCTAGGGGAACCCCTCTGATAGCTTTCTTCCCCCAACTCATTTTGGCCCATAGTCTGTCTTATCCATTCCATCATTTCTCATTTTTGTACAGTCTGCCTCCTCATCAATACACATTGCTACTCCAGTGCATCATTCTCATATTCGTCCCTTCTTTCACAAACAGCCCCTCGGCCTTGGTGCTGCCTCCTTCATTTGCAGCTGCCCCCCTCCACTCCTCCCTGCCCCAGGCTGTTTCTGTGAAGCTTTCCAGCAATGACCTTGGTTCTGCTCCACCTCAGGCTTGGACCAGCCTCTCTGGCTGAACTCTAAGAATATGCCTACACTGCATGATTCCCAGGCCAAGCAGATGGACTCATGCTCGCTTAGCTTGAGCTAATGGGTGCAGACTTTTGGCGTGGGCAGCAGTTCGGGCTAGCGCCCCTGTTTGCCCACTGGGATCCAAGCTCAGGTGGCTAGGCAGAGCTACACCATCCACAGAACTATTCTTAACGCTAGATCATCTTGAATAAACACGAGTCTCCCCACTGCAGTGGCTAGATGCTCCCTACACTTCTTCGGGCAGAGACCTGCCTCTAGCCCTCCAGCTCTGTTGGTTACAAAGAGGTTGGGGGTTTCAGTGTGTGTCCCCCTCCTAAGTATTTAGCTCAAGGCTGGATGCTGCTAACTGGCAAACTCCCAAGGCAAGTGGTACAACTCAATTTGTATTTTTTTATAATTTCAACAGATAAATTGATTTTAAAAAAGCGTAAAAATAAGTTTTCATTGTTGTGCAAAATGATAGGGGAAAAATGCTTAAAACCATTTTTATCTTCACAGTTGCAGGAAATTGGGAGAGGTGTGTGTCAGGCAATATTTATTTAACAGTCGGTGCTGACATTCAACAAGTGAAAGCTTCATAAACCGTTAAAACACCCATTGGCAACATCACCTGTCAAACTATACAAAATGTCAAGAGCCTAAATCGAACTCTGAGAAGTGATCAAGCCACCTTGCCTGTCAGTTTCAGTTAGAGCAGTGGGGGGGTTGGTCAGTTTGTGCAGGTGTGATGAAATCTACATTACTGACATTTACGATTTGAGAAAAAAATCTAATTTTTCAAACCTCCTCATGAGCAAGAGCCTAGAAGCATCATGGACAAACATCTCTAGGAAGCTGTTTTCCTATTGGCCAGAAAGCCAGAGTCCAGCCCAGCCCAAAGACAGGTTGAAAATTACTGCTGGGAGAAAACGTCTCTGCAACATTTTTAAACAGTAGAGTGCCACCCTTCCCTCCCTGGACTTGGCTGCTGCAAACTCTCACATGTCCTCCCTAGGAAGAATGTAGGAGGTTTGCCTAATGCCTAGGGTTAAGGGGATCTTTCAGGAGCCTCCTCCTCTCACCCCGGGGAGCTGCAGCCCTGGAGTGAGCGAGCAGGGCTGGAGAGATGGAGGAGGGTGGTGCGAAGCCGGAGAGCAAGCTGGTAGCCGCACACAAAACCCGGCTCCAGACTCCGAAGTGCAAGCCCATTGCTGGCTGCGCAGAAGGGCGCCACTTTTGGAAAATATCCTCAGGGGAAGCGACTGCTTTCCCTGCACCTCCTTAGCTACGCTACTGGCTGCAGCGAGAGTCTGTGGTCTTGCTGCCTTTCCCCATTAGATCCACCATACAGCGGAGCATGTCAGTTTGCTCCTCCATGGAGCTTGACTGTAGTCCTGCCTGCTCTCATCGCACGCGTCCCTCCATTGTTTGTGTTCCTGTAATGCTTTACGGGACTCCACAATTGTTTGCCTCCACGCAATCAGCTGGCCCTATCAGTGCAGGAGGACTGCATGAACTTGGTGAACATGTCTTCCCGAGTTCGTTTTTTCCAACTTCTAATCTGGACCAGCTCTGAGATGGAGTAGATAGAGGCCGCATAGAAAATTTGTACCTGCGGGAGGAGAAAAAGGGAGGGTAGTATTTTAAAATATACATTTCAGAGAACAAAGGGGGGGGGGGGACACTTTGGTATGAGTAAGCCATCACACATGGCCAGGCAACAGAATTCAGCTTGCTGTCAGCCTAGGGGCACATGGGATTCTGCTTCTTCTACATTCATTTCAATGTTTTCAAACTGCTGGTACTCCTTTCCCATATCAAGCAATGCCTGGTGGGTTTGCCATAAAGGAGCACCTGCGGGCTCTCTGGGATGATCACTTCACACAACACTCAACCTCTCCCCCCATGCACCCACCGCACACCCACCGCATGGCTCCGATGAGGCTCTGAGCAAGGATGAGCCCTTAAACTATATGTGAACAGCCCAGTGCAGCTGGGTTCCCCCCCACACCCGCCACTGCATGGCTCCGATCAGGCTCTCACTCACCAGAAGTACGGTAGTACCTTCTCCAGGGTCACGATCCTGGAACCTGCACTGGTGTTGGTGGGAAGCTATTGGCTCCAGTGTTAAGCATAGTTCCTGGCTAGGGCGGAAAATGGATTCCCCACTTGCTGCCTGTGCACTGTCCTCCTCCTCTTTGTCCTCCAATGACTCTCCTCTTTTGCTCACTGTGGAACTCCCCCTTGCAGGTGTCCATGGGCAGTGGTGGGGTAGTGGTGGCATCACCCTCCATAATTGCATGGAGCTCACAGGTAGAAGCAGAATGTATGGGGCTGTGACCAGAGCACCCGTTTGCCTCCTTGGCTTTTTTGGTACACTTGCTTGAGCTCCTTGATTTTTGTACACTACTGCTCTGTGTCCCTGTAGTAGCCTCTTTCTGTCATGGCTTTGGAGACTTTAGTGTACATATTTGCTTCCTTTTTTCGGAAACATAGTTCTTCCATAACAGACTCACCTCCCAACATGCGATGAGATCCAGTACCTCCCATTTGGACCATGCTGGATCTGCGAATCTGGGACTGCATGATCTGCATGATCTCTTGTGATGCCCATGACCTGTTTCATGACTTTTACTAAAAATATCTGTGACTAAAATGTAGCCTTACTCATGAGCCTCAAGGACAAAGCTGGAATCCTGGGCCTTCCCAATTGTTGCTGGGAGATGAGAGAACTCAGAACACTGCCATAATCCATCTGGATTGTGATGTCTCTACATTGACCTCTAATCTGAATATCAGGCCTAAACAATGACTGCTTGTGTGAGTTAAACTGGAGATGACCTGTGAGACCTCTAAGGAGGCAAATTAGGAAGTGAGTTTTCTGGTGTTTGCACATCAGACCTTTAGTCATGAATGGTAAAGTCTCCTCACATGTCAGGTACATGGTATTTCCAGTCATTGCTGACAAAATGTCTGTCAGCCCCTTTATAAACCCTTTAGTTTTTGATTGTCCGTAAACAAGCACAAAAATCCATGTTTGCTTTGGCTCTGGTTCCTACTGTCCACTGGATGAATCCAGTTTTTCTTGTCTTGCCTGAGGTGTCTTTTTGGGTATCAGTTTAGAGGAAAGGTTGAATGCATTGTGACCTGTTTTGTCTTCTCTTGGCCTCTGATCAGCTGAGTATCCGGAGGGGTGAGATGGGCTAACAGAGAGCTCTTGCTGTCATCCACCCAGTCTTGGATGATGAAGTTAAAATCCTGGGCACTTCACCACTGATAACTTTCTGTATGGTTTAACCTTTTCTAATTACAGATCTTATATTGATCCGCATCAGCCTGCATTCTTGTGACTTTGTTTTATGTGCTTATTATTAGAAGTGGTGGGAAATTCTCTGACAGAATGGTTTGCCTTTGAAGAACACAGATTGGTCCAAATAAAACAGTTGGCAGACATGGTTCAAAGTTGATGAAAGTCAGATGGAACCCATGCAAGATCCAGATGGAACACTATCTGTCAGCCAGGTTTTAAAATCTGCCTGGTTCCTGCCATTTTCCCCATGTAGCTCTTCAGCTGAAGGGCAGCTGGAAGGCTGGAAGTCCCCTCGTTGAAGTGGGAGTCTTGGAGGTTGGGAGCACTCAGGGCTTTCATGTTCCCAGCTTTCTTTCAGCCTGTTGGGCAGAAATTCACTTCTAAACACTGAAAGGCAATGTTTCATTTTTTCTAAACAATTTTTTAAAATTTGTTTCATGAATTTTTTTGTGTTTTTTTTTAGTTTTCTTTTTTCAAATTGGAACTTAGCCAAATTTCCAAATCAGCTGCAGAATGGATTTACTGTTATCTGCATAGCCGCACCTGTTATGCCCCTCATGAAAAACACATGGGGTCACAGTGTAGCTGGCCCTTGCATGAGCATGTAGGAATGGAGAGGTAGGCATGAAACCTCTACAACCACTATTTGTGCAGCTACGCAATTGTCTTCCATAATAGCAAAACCTGTTTACTCCTGCTCTTCTCCATGGCACAGAACACCATAAAGGGGGTAGAGATTGGCAGAGTCGTGGCACAGCCTCTTTTCATCAGACGTTAGAACTGGTCTGTTCTACTTGACAATTTCACATTCCTCATAGGCTTACAGAAGTTCCAGTAGAGCTTGTCCTACCTAAGACAAAAATCTTACTATACGCCACCTGGGTAGAGTGGTTTCACACTGCCACCTACACAAGGTTGTTGAAATGCCACAAGCTAGCCCACTGAATTTAATTAAGAAGAAAGTAATAGGGTTCTATTAGAATTTAACAGAGTTCTAAGGAAATTGATCTATATTCTATAGAACTGAATAAAGAATCATATCCCTTCCACATTCTTTCGTGCATTCTATTTCAGGGATATAATTTTCTAACTATTTCTATTTGGATAAAATTTCACATGATTTTTTTCTTCATTTTCTATTACATTCTGAAAGGAGCAGGCACTTCTTCATTTTTGAGAATCCTGCAATGTGCAGAGATAGTAACCAGTTTGTTCTCAGAGTTGCTGCGGCTGGTCGAGGGAGATACATGCACTATGCTCTCTCATGAAGACACTACTTTCACTCCTAAATCTAAAAGTCAAAATTTCAAAAATTGAAATTATATGGTTGCTCTTTTTTATGGAAAAAAGAACAGCTATTTTTTGTTGTTTCATCCTTCGCCTTCACTCAATTTTTAGTTTCCTTTCCACAACATCCATATCTTTCTCTTCCTTCAGAGGCATCGCCTCTTTCCCTCTCCCGCCTCTTCCATCTCCACCATGGACCATCTCTCTCTCTCTTTCTCCATCGTACCTACCTTTCATCTCTATGGATGCCCCAAAACCTTTTTTTCACTCCAGATTATGGGATGGATCTGTCTCCATAGAGTTCTGTCTTATTATAGCCACATTTACCTTGCTCTAAAATGCCTACAGATGACAGGATAAAAGATGAAAATGAGAGGTAAAATGAAGGCACTGATCAGTACTGAGAACTGTGTAAAATGCAAATATCACAAGTGAGTTAATTTTAAACCCTGTAATTGAATCCTTCCAAGATTTGCATCTTCCAGATCAAGACATGAAAGCAACTACAATCCCGTTTCCACATGCTTTCCTGCTCTCCAATAAAAAGCAGGAGGAATGTGTGTTAGACAGATGCCAGTAAGCCTTTGCTTTGGTGACACCTGTTCTCCTTGGGAAATTTCTCCTTTAACTCCACAAGCAGATCGTGGTGATTGTGAGAAGAAAGATGTTTATTTCATTTGATATCATCGGCCTAATCATTTCATTGACGGAGATCATCATAGGGATGTTTGGAAATGGATTTATTGCCATCATTTATTGCATTGACTGGGTCAAAAGCAGAAAACTATTTTCATGTGACATGATCCTGACCTGTTTAGCCATGTCCAGAATTCTCTTGCAGGGGATATTTACAGCACACATCATCATCCACACCTTTGCTCCTGGGACATTTCATTTGAAACAAGTACAGAAATCTCTCAGCTTCCTGTGGCTCTTTGCAAACACTGCTGGTCTCTGGATCACTGCCTGTCTTGGCATTTTCTACTATGTGAAGATCACCATCTGCAACCAGCCCCTCTTCCTTCGAATGAAGCAGAAAATCTCTGTGATGGTGCCCAAGCTCCTCCTGTGGTCACTGCTGGTCTCCTTCGTTACCTCTATCCCACTGATCTGGGTTGAGTACAGCATTTACCTTTGCATCTCAACAGGGCATCTTTTCAGTAACAGCACTGTGGAAGCTAAAACCTGGGATGTCTCATACCTTTACTTCACCCTTCTGTACAGTGCAGCATCTTTCATTCCTTTTATCATATTTTTGACAACATCCATCCTGTTAATTTCCTCTCTGTGGAGACACACCAGGAACATGCAGTGCAATACAACCGGCCTGTGGGACCCCAGTATAGAGGCCCATATAAGTGCCATTAAAGCTCTGATCTCTTGCCTTATTCTCTATATTTTCTATTTTGTAGCTGTGATTGTGAGTGCATTACCTACTTGTTTGACTGATCACACCTGGACACGTACAATCACTTCCATGATCCTTGCTGCTTATCCTTCAGGGCACTCCCTTATCCTGATTCTAATTAATCCCAAACTGAAGCAGGCATTGGTGAGGATTCTGCAGATTATCAAATGCCATCTAAAAAGAAAAAAAATTAAATCCTATCATATGACCCCTGAGATCTCCCAGCCCTCCTGATAGGAAGGAATGGTTTCACATTTGGATTGTCCTGGACACTATGAGAAGAAAGATAAGACACAAGGAATATTGGTTAATTAGACCATAACTTAAGTAACACATCTGGGAACTACCTGGCAACAAATCGTCCATCAAATGTCACCCTTCCTATTGTATATGTACCACCTGGTGGAGGTTCACTGTCATCCCTCTACCCCATTAACTGTTCCCAGCACCATTTTGAAGGTGAAGGGTTGGGGAGGAAGGGAGTGTCTCCTTGCTGTACTAGACAGTATGAGACCCAGCCTTATTCCCCCCACCACCTTCTTTAGAAGAAGCTGCCTCCTGATCTGCTTCCAATTCCAGTGTATCTGGGAACCAGACTCTCTGTTGAATGATTGCTTGCCCTGGGCACTTCCAAGTTACAACAAAATGATTTTACAACCTAACCTTCCCATCAGGTCCCTGGCCTCCTTTTCCCTGGTACCTTGTGCCTGGTATGCTTGCTTCTGTCTCATCTGTTCCTCCATCTTCTGGAATGTTGTCCTCAGGTTACAGATATAAGATGGTGCTGTGTCTCCCACTTGTGTAGAACATCAGGTCAAGGGAAGCATGGGTTTATGGAATCCAAAATAATCTCATAGGGGAAGTAAAGAATATTGAATGGCTATTAGTGCTGTATGCAAAGATGACAAAAGGTGTCTTCTCAGTTGTGTTCATTTTCACAGACTAAGATTCAAAGTATGAAACCAGTGGTGCAGCTTACTGTCCATTTCTCTGTTACTCTCAAAGTGGGTAACACTGGTCTTCATCTTTGTTACCTGGAAAACGTCGTTCAATAACCATGATTCAAATTCTTTCTCGCGATCACTGCAGATGCAGTTGGGTATGCCAAACCACAACACTATATGTTTCATCCATGTCCTTTTATCCTTCAGTAGCTGTGCTACCACATACTTTGAGGAAGTATCGTACTGGTGTTTCTGCTGGTGTTTCTGCTAGTGGGCCTTTGGAACTAATCTGTACAAACTTCCAGGGCATATGAGGTTAGAGCATTTCCTCTAAAGGAATTCTGCCTTTCCTTGCTGGTGCTGTAGAGGTACCCTGTCCTTAACATCTTCAGCCATGCCCAGCCAAAAAGATCTGTTCGATATTCAGCTCATTGTCTTTCCATACCCCAAGTTGTCTGCTGCTTTGTTTTCTTAAAGACACTCCAGGACTGTTCTCTGTACACTTCCTGGAAAGACAATCCCATTACTTTCATACACCTAGCAAGTTGGTAGCTGGACCAATGGACAATCATTCCTGAACTGCACTGACCCTCCCTAGTCTTGGTCTCCTTTGACAGATCTGTTGGCGCAAAAAACAACAACTCAGGTTCCTTAGGCTGCTCTTGCCAGATGTGCTCACAAGACCAGACTGAATCTTTTCTCACTGCACTCACTGACTGACAGCATCTGTAACCACATTTTGCTTTTCAAGTTTATGGTGGACTGTGACTGCATATTCAGATGGTTTGTGAATCCATCTCCACAGGCATCCTTCTGGGTTGTGCTTCATAAGGAGCCATTGCAGGGCACTAGGGTCTATGCATGTTGTGAATTCCATACCTAGGAAATAGGGACAATAGGCCTTGTGTGTCAGGAATCAGAGCCTGCAGCAGAGTTAGTCTCCATGCAACCTAACGAGCACAGCTGGCCTGCAGCAGGCTGTTGGATTGGCTATACCACCTGATTGGCTGGAAGGGTCCATAGACTAGCTCTTAAGTCAGCAGCAGCAGCAGCAGCAGCTGCCCACTGGTTACACATTTCTCGCACACATCACTGTGACTGCTCCTGTGGTATCTTATTCCTGGTGTCCTTGCCTTGTCCCCAGCCTTGCCTCAGTCCTGTTCCTGCCTGTGACCCATCTTGCCTATTACCCTGCTTGCTTCAGGTGATTCTGCCTCTGATCCTCAGCTCTGGGCTCTGGTTCTTGCCTCCAGCTTGACTCTCAGCTCTGGTATCTAGTTCCTGAACTCTGACTTGTCCCTTGGCTCTGGCTTCTGAGTACTGACTCTGGCTCTGACCCTAGCTCCTGGTTTCTGACACTTACTTCCTGATGCCTGCTCTGGCCACTGGTCCAATGCCTGCAGGAACCACTAGGATAGACTGTTCATGTCCTGACAGATTGAACAACCCAAAAGAAGGGCCAAGGGATGAGTATGAACGTGATTAAGGCACCAGCAGAACTAATGGATGCCGTGCAGACCCTGCAGGTGTAAGTAACCATCCTGCAATCAGAGAATGTGTTCCTCTGATTGCAGGATGCTCTGCCGGCTCCTCTGATTCTGCCCCCTCCAAGCCAAAGATTCTAGTATCTGACAAATTTGATGGGAAGGGGGCAAGCTTTAGAAATCTTGGGTCAGTGTCAGCTCCTGTTCTTACTACACCCTCGATTATGACCAATAGACATGAGCCATGAGGGGCTCATTTTAAGTCAGTTGTCTGGGGAGGGTTTGGCCTGAATTTACCCCCTTCTGGAACAGTCCAGCCACCTCCTGGAATAATTAGAGAGATTCATTCAAGCTGTGTCTATCTGTAATTACCCAAATTTTACACAGATTGCCGAGGCAGCCCTTTGGGCCTCAGGGCAGGAGTGCCAGCACACTGCCAAATATGGCACTGAATTTCATTGTTGGGCCTCTTACACTGAGTGGAATGAGGCACCGTAGAATTTCCATTTCCTGTCTGGGGTTAAAGAAGAGTTGACCCCAAGAATCCCTCTATGCCAACTGGCAAAGGGCACACTCAATACTCTGTTGTCAGAACATTTAGTCAAAGAGTGTCTTGTAAGGTATCATATAAAAACTGGTGACATGCTGGGCATCAATATCATTGTGTGATGTGTGTATGGGTTTATATAAAGAGTTATATATGTGTGCTGGTAATAAGTTCTTAAAATCTGTTTTGGAGACAATGGATAAACTAGCCTGCCACAGGCAAAGGAATGTGAATTTACCTGTCTGCCTGACTTGGTCACAGGCAGAGGACAATGAAAGTTCATTTAATATAAGGTAACAAAGCAATCAAGCTAACAAGCAGTGGAGGAAAGAGCTTGGTGAGCACACTGGGGGGCACGATGGAGTCTTTACCCCCAAAAGGGCTTCCTGGCTCTTAAAGCAAAGACAGTGAATTTTGAAAAATAGAAGGGGGGCAAAAGACATTCTAGTTATCCATCACTTAGGAGACATGGGGAAAATCACCCTCTGATTCTGTAGATTCTCTTACCTGACTGGCTGGAGTTACTGTAAATGAGAAACTTTCAGGCAAAGACAGCATGCTATTTGTGTTTTGTTGGTAACCCTTTTCTCTCTCTTTTAGTCTTGCTTGGTATCACCTAAATCTGTGTTCTTTATTAATAAACATACTCTTTTTATTACAAAATTCATCTCAGTGCTTTCCATTACAGTGAATTGTGGGGCCTCAGCTAACCTAACAGGCTGAGGTGTGCACTGTCTCTTTGGAGGCAGCAAACTCAATAAGTTCTGTGAGTGTCAACACTGCTGAGAGATGTATCTGAGTAACTTGGGTCACTGATTGTTACCTGCAAATCAAGATTTAGACTGACAGTTTTGAAGAGCTTTCAGGAAAAGCAGCCAAATTGGTAGGTCAGGGAGCTGGCACACAGCTTAGCAGCACCAAAGCTTTCACTTGCTAATGTAGATGGGTATCACAGCGGCTTCCAGTTCTGGGTGTCTGAGCAGACCACCACAGGGACATAGACCACAAATGAGATTTCTCTCACTGGCCTTGTTAGCAACTGATTTTCAAAGTACAACCATTATAGCCATTCCACTCTGTTAGTATATGGGTCTGTTTGTTATTCTGGGATAACATTTTGGGTTTGACTTTTTGATACTTTTATACTAAAATGTGTAAACAAGGGACAGAGACACTGATGTTGCTTCTGCCTAGTCAGCTGCATTTGTTAATACAATGGGAATAGATAAGAGCAGTTAAAGTGTTACTCGAGAGCACACTAAGATTGCCTTGATTCCATGTCAAGGAAAAGTCAAGCAACCAGTCAGGAGAGGCAAAGGGGCTTGGTGGGGGGAGGTATAAAAAACAAAAAAACCAAAGAAATGCCCATCCCTGACCATAGCACAACCTCGCTCCTTACCCCTCCCATGGGGTACAAAAGGGGTGAGATGAAGAACCCAGACCCAAAATGGAACATGACCCTAAATTGTAAGGGGTAGGACTGTGGGCAGTCCATTGCAGGTATATTTGGGCCTGCTCAGAAGATGGAGGTGGGGAATGGGGAATGGGGAATAGGGAATAGGAACGAGGACACAGGCAAGACTCTGTGGTGTCAGAGCTGGGAAGAGGGACACTGGGGAATGGATTCTGTCGGTGTATAGCGATAAGCCCGATTGGTGTGAAGGGCTTCGGAATATGCTTACTTGAAAATTAACCCCAATAAAGACTGCATTGTCTGCGCTTCGGACTTCTGGTCTTTTGCTGCTTATTGTCTGTGTGACAAGAACCAGGGAAGTGGGAGGGTTGAGGGAAAGCCCTCTAACATCTTGGTGCCGTGACTCGGATGCATCACTCTGGACAGATAAGTATCAGCCATGCAAATCCCCCGCCCTAACTGTCTGTGCAGCTGCTTGGACGGGGTTATGTCAGGCTCTCATGATGGTAGTTGCGGGTCCTTGCAAGCTGGGGTAATGGTCTTTTTGGATAAGTGGATACAGAAGAATCAAGGCTCATTCCAGGTACAGGGGTACCTGGAATGAGATTCTAAAGGAAACTGGATGAGTATCAGGGGACCCAGAGGGATGGGAGCTGGCTGAGGAGCCCACCCTCCTTGGTAAATGGGTAGCAGAAAGTGGTTCCTTCCCATGGGGACAGGATGCCTTCCAGGGAAAGGAGGCACTTAAGTCCATCTGTAAGAGATTTGAAGTAAAGACAGCATTATGGGAGGCTGCCAGTAATCTTTCAAGTTTGGTTTTATTCCAGCAAAGGCAACTGGAGGATTGTAAATTAGAGCTAGGGGTAACTAAAGATAATTTGGCACTCTAGGGTTTGGAATCAGGAGCAGAGTTAACAGACCACCTTAAGAGACAGGAGCTGAGACTTGGTCCTAGGGGAGTGGAGGAAAAAAAGTTTTAAAGTGAAAAAGCAGGGTTTGCAACAGGGGTGACAACCCCCATTCCTCTCCCAGAGCCAGGATAAAAATCTAGGTGTAAGGGTTCCTAACGGTTTTAGCTGTTAGCCTGTGCTTTAAAATAATTACACAGAGTAATTGGTTGCTTTCCACCTCACCCCTCTCTCTCACACCTTTGGTTTTTCTGAAGTTTTAATGGAGCGTACTTTGGATATATAAGTGAAACATTTGTTTGGACAAAGCATGAGGGAAGTCTGCTGGATTCTGTTGAAAATTTTAGAGTAAAAGATCCAGGGGCGACCACTGGAGATAAAAGTTTTTTACTGTCTTTTTGAACAATCCCAAGGTAAAGACAGCACAGGGTAAAAGACAGTTGTTTGCAGAAATTAATACTACAGAGTGTGGGGGAATTTGGAGGGAAGTAAATGGTTAAGAGTTGTAGAAATGTTAAAAGATAACAATTGTGAAGATGGTAAAGAGTAACAGTGCGTTATAAGAAGGAAGTTTTAGGCTTGATGATAAAACCCAGTTATATGAATCTAATTATTTGTGCAACTCCTACAGTCACATTGGGTGGAACCCTAGTAATTAAACTACTATCACCACTATGTTTTTGTCCCCAGAAGCCTTTACAGCTGTTCTGAAGGAAAATGGGCCTTTTTCGCCCAGGAAAGGTTTGTAAATACAATTGAGTCAAAATCACTAAAGAAATGTAAAGGGTTTCTATTGGAATTTAACTTGACTGCCTCCAATTGTACAAAATGGGAATGTTATTGGGCTACAGTTGTGTAAAAAATAATAAAAGCAGTGCAAGGGGTGTTGGGCAGGAGGATTTTTGTGTGTGAATCTTTTTGTGTAATTCTGTGAGGTTTTAAGGACCTAAACCACCACTCATGGTTTGTAAAATACTGTTTGTAGGTTTAAGAGAAATTGTTTGTTTATTTTTTAAATAATGAAAAAACAAGGGCATTAAAATTCCGTTTGATTCTCTCATTCAAAGTTGCAACACTGACAGCCCTCTGTGCCAGAACTGGATTAGTTAGTATGATGTGGCTTTGCTATTTGGGATATAATCTTTTGGATACTGTGACACGGGTGGGACTCACTACCGTGGCACGTCCCACTGGCACCAGGGCCAGCTCCAGGTTTTTTGCAACTCCAAGCAAAAAAGATTTTGGCTGCCCTCACCCCAGCCCTGGGCTCCCTGGGCCACGTTCCCCCTCCTCCCTGCCCCGCGAATCAGCTGTGTAGCGAGCTCTGGGAGGGAGGAGAAGCAGGAAGCGGCACCGGGCTCACAGAGGAGGCGGAGCGAAGATGGAGGTGAGCTGGAGCAGGGGGGCAGGGCAGGGTCACGGGGAGCGGCCAGTGGGTGCTGAGCACTCACCAATTTTTTTCCATGGGTGTTCCAGCCCTGGAGCAACAATTGGACACATTTAAAATACATTCTCCAGAATGGTGTTAAAAGGATTGTAACCCTGCCAAAAGAGGAGAAGCAGTGTTTCTGCTGGTGGCCCGGATGTTGGACTATATTACAATGGTCAGGGCTGACAATATTACTGTGGATTATTGTGGCTCTTGGCCTATCGTTAAGTATGCTAATTTTGCAATGTATACTAAAGTGGTTAAGGGGTGCACAGTCCACAAGGTATTAACCACTAATTGTCATATACAGTAACTCCTTGCTTAATGTTATAGTTATGTTCCTGAAAAATGTGACTTTAAAGCAAAATGATTTTAATTGAATCCAATTTTCCCCAACTCTGAACTCTGAGGTACAAATGTGGGGACCTGCATGAAAGATCCCCTAAGCTTATATTCTACCAGTTTAGGTTAAAATTTTCCAGGCACACATTTCTTTCCTTGTCCTTGGACGGTATATTGCTGCCACCACTAAGTGATTTACACAAAAATTCAGGGAAAGATCACTTGGAATCCCTATCCCGCCACCATATATCCCCCCAAGCCCTTTTACCCCCATTCCTGGGGAGGCTTGAGACTAAAATACCAACCAGTTGACTTAGCAACATGAGCTCAACCAGACCCTTTGTCTTTAGGACCTTGAAATCAATCAGATTCTTAAAAGAAGAGCTTTTATTGTAAAGAAAAAGTAGAAGAATCATACCTGCAAAATCAGGATGGAGGGTAACTTTACAGGGTAATAAAAAGATTTAAAACACAGAGGATTCCCCTCTGGGCTCAGCTTCACAGTTACAAAAACAGGAATGAAACTACCTCTGTAGCATAGTAAAATTCACAAGCCAAAACAAGAAATAACCTAACACATCTCCTTGCCTTCCTCACACTTTCTGTGGTTTTAGATGGATTATTCCAGGTATATTTTTCAGGTGATATTGTACCTGCTTGTCTTCTTCCTCTGTCTGGAGAGGGAACATCAGTTAAATCCTTCCCCCCAGCTTTGAAAGTATCTTCTATACATATTGGTCCTTCTGGTCAGGCGCCAACTAGATTATTTGAACTGCTTAACCCTTTGCAGATAAGGCAATTCAGTACAGTTGCCAAGGAGAGATTCTATGCTACTGCATACATAAAGGTTGCTACCCTTCCCCATAGATTCGTGACAGGGAGAGAGGGAGTATTTTGCTTTAAGAAGTGGTGTTACCTGTACAATTTATGACTCCGCCCCTACCATCCTCATGGATACTCAGGGCGTAATATAGAGCTTCCCCCATCCTCATGGGTATTCAGGCATAAGGGACCCAACTTTATCCTTCCACGGGCTCAGGGCTAACACCATTCCTCATGGATTCAGAACACAGTCAATATTCTTAAACATGTACAATAATTTATTAACAATTAGCAACAAACCAACAGAATACACACACCAAGCATCTTATGCTCTCCAGTTCCAATAAAACAGACGGACGTCTCCTGATGGCCAGTCAGGGTCGTGGCATCTGTGCTCTGGCTTCTGCAATAGTCTGATTCTGCAGGGTTAAAAGGTCTTGAGCTGTATCCTAGAGTTAAGTTCCAACAAGCTTGTCTTTTGACCCTTATTGTGTAGTTTAAGATAAGGATTTCTCTTATCTATGCCTTAACCAATTATTTAACTTCAAACATAGCTACTGCAAAAACCACTAACCAATGATCTGCACTCCACAGGGGTTCACCAAGTGAGCATGTGTGCTATTCCATGCCATATACAAAACTAGCTTTGGTCGTTGTGTCAGTTTCTTTACTGAAAGCTGAAAGTATGTCTTGTTGACTGTTTAAGAGTATTTTTAATGTGTCTATCTTGTTTTTCCTTAATTCTGATTCAGAAGGGTATTTAGATGAAAAATTTATTGTGATTCGTTTTCATAATGACTTTTCAAGTTGCTTGCTTTGTAGTGACCGAGCAATGAACTGCAGATAAGGCCCAGGGGTTTGCCATCTTTAACAGTGAATGAAAATCTTCCTCTCATTCTGACTTAAAACTTTGGTTTTTTTCTTCATACTTGTGTTTCTTACAATCTGAAGACGTTCATTGTTATCCACGAAATTAACATAGGGTTAAAACTTCAATCTCAAACTATTCCAAATGTGACATATGAACAGTAAACACAGCCTGTATTCTGTGGAATGCAGGGAGATCACGAGCACCTGAGGTCCAACACAGCACAACTTTTGAATATAGAATGATGCAATTTCCTGATATAATGCACATACGAGTGAGAGCTTCTCTTTCTATCAATCTCACTCTCACTCTATCGGGTTCACTCAGTAAGAGCAAAAACCAAAACTTGAAATTCATTCACAATTAGTATAGCTTTTTTAAAAAATTGGTGTTAATATTAATTTTAGCAACAACTTGTATTAGACCGTAGTTTCTTCAGGAGCTGCACTTTAACTGTAGAAGAGCCATGGTTTGGCTATGCCTGGAATATATGGATGCCTTAAATCCTGCTCTCGGACCTGGGTGCATCAGTCAGCAGTCAGTTTAGTTGCTCTCACTGTGACAACATCTCACCTGCTGTCTCTCCAGTCTCCTATGGAGAGGATTCAGTGACGAAACTGCAGTATTATACGGGACAGTGAGGCGGGAAACAATTCTGGATCACAACGAGGTAATGAGGTAAGGTGGCAAACATAGACAAAGACTCAAGTCTGGGTGGAGAACTTAATTTCCATGCACTTTCTGTAAAGGCCGTCATTTCCCTTCACTTGATTTCATGGCCAGCACTGATTGTATACCCTTCTGGTGGGATCGGATTTAATCAGACTTTCAAATATTTCTGATGAACCCTGTGACGGAAATATGTGATCAAATTCTGGCCCTGAGAATATTCCTGTGTGCAGTTCATTGGTACCCTCCCCTGCAGAAGGACCTGCAAGGAAATGGGGCCCAGGAATATTTGCATGCAATAAGAAGAATCTGAATTTTACATCTGGGCACTGAGCATAAAACAAAACCCTAATCTGTGCCCATGGTCTTACTCACCTGCTTCCAATGGCATGAACACAAGGGCCCAAATCACAATCTAGCCCATATAAACTTAGGAGACTTTACATCATGTTTATATAGTTCAGTTAGGATGCACAAAGGTCAGTTCTGGTGCAGCAGCTCAGGACTGTCATGTGTCCAGTGTTAAGCTCAGCACCAACTAGATCCGGATCCCATGGAAGGGCTCAACAACATTTCTATTGGATTCAAGTGGCGGATGGGCCCCAAATTATTTATGAGAAGTAAAGGTTGCTGTTACAACACTGTACCCCATATTGCTTCTTAGTGATATTATTATAATATGATTATGGCATAATTAGGATGAATTTTGTACAAGAGGTAATGTAAGGTGTCATTGGAAAAGTTATGATTTGCTGAATACTGATTATCCTATTTGTATGCATCGTATCATTTTTGTATCTGAAGTTATAAATATTGACTATGGATCTGTATTGGGCTTACTCTGGAACACGCTTACAGCCAGCCTTTCAGGTACTACAGTGAAAAGACAGACAGTGCCAATGGCTCATCAACAAAGACAACAGGCTGCGGAAATAGCTTAAACGTTTCCTGAGAACGCTCCAGACAGCCTGTATAAGGAATGGTCACTGTGACTCAGCAAAGATATGCAAGGCATGTGAATAAGTCCCACATGACACTGGACTCCATTTTGGGATGTCAGTATTTTTCCACAAACTGGCCTGGGAACCAAGATTATTAAAACATATGGCTGCTGCCATTTGCTAAAATCTATATCAGGCAAGAAGTGACATCATCCATGGTTCTTCACTCCCGACACAAGAAGACTCCTAAAGGAACAAAAGGCTGAACTGGAGGAAGAGCTGGACCCAGGCTAAAGGGATCTCTTGCCTGTGTATGAAAACCTGGAGATTCCTAGCTGGAAAGCAAGTGCAGCTTTTACCTGCCGTGAGAATCTGCTAGCCTGCTTGTATCATCAGTCAGGATGAGAGATTGTTAAGTCAAATCCTATCTTCTAGTACAGGGGTCTTGGTGGTTCGTAGTTTGCAACCTTTCAGAAGTGGTGTAGCGAGTCTTCATTTATTCACTCTAATTTAAGCTTTCTTGTGCCAGTAATACATTTTAACATTTTTAGGTCTCTTTCTATAAATCTATAATATATAACTAAACTCTTGTTGTATTAAAGTAAATAAGGTTTTTAAAATGTTTAAGAAGCTTCATTTAAATTAAATTAAAATGCAGAGCCCCCTAGACCGGGTGGCCAGGATCTGGGCAGTGTGAGTGCCTCTGAAAATCAGCTAGCGTGCCGCCTTCAGCACACGTGCCATAGGTTGCCTACCCCTGTTCTAGTATGTTAAGCTTAATTTGCATTTTTGTTTATTTGCTAGTAATCTGATTTGATCTCTGTTTGTTATGACATATAATCACTTAAAATCTATCTTTTCTAGTTAGTAAACTTGGTTTTCTTGCATCTAAATGAGTGAATTGGAATGAAGTGCTTGAAAATCTTAGCTCAAGGAGAAAAGGGCTGTTGCAATTTCCTCTGCACATTGAGGGGAGGCAAACTGGATAATAAATTCATACTGGTTGGGTTTTGACCAGGGCAGGATGGTACACCTCTGGGGTCCTAGACTGGGAAGCTGGCAGTTGTTTTGGCTGTAGTCTCTCTATTGTTGGTGTGATAGTGAGGGATCACAAAGAACCCCCCCTCTGGGAGCTTACCACTTGACTCCAAGAAGGAATTCATTAGTAGTACTGGCACACAGGGAATTACGATGTTATTGAATGTCTAGCCAATATAAATTAGGAGACTTTACACCAGTTTATATAGTTCAGTTAGAATCATAGAATCATTAGAATATCTGGTTGTCGAAGGGACCTCGGAATTCATCCTAGTCCAACTCTCCTGCTCAAGCGGACCACTTCCCAACTAAAATCATCCCAGCAGAGCTTTGTTCAAGCCTGACCTTAAAAACTCTAAGGCAGAGGAATTCCACAATCCTAGGTAACCCATTCCAGTGCTTCACCCACTGTCCGAGTCGTCAAAGGTTTCCTAATATCCCAACCTTTCAACCTCCATTGACACTTGAGACCATTACTCGTTGTCTACTGTCTCTGTTACACTGAGTCAACAGTCTAAAGTCATCTCTTGTGGAACTGCCTTTCAGGTAGGTTGAAAGCAGCTACTAAAATCCCCTCATTCTTCTGTTTTCTGCAGACAACCAACTCACAGTTCCCCTCGTCATCACACTCTCATGCTTCATTGTGCTCCACGCCCCTTTCATATTTTGTCTGCCCTAGCCGGTGGACCCTTCTCCCAATTTGTTCCACATCTTCTTGTAGCTGGGGCCCAAAAACCTGGACCACAAGTATCCAGATGAGGCCTCACCCATGTCAAACTAGTAAGCGGAAACTCGTTCCTCGATCTGCGGTCGGAATATGCCCCTACTAATATTACAGGCCAACACGCTTATTAGCCTTCTGGCACGAAGGCACAACTGTTGGACTCATTATCCAGCTTCCGTCGCACTGTAACCACCCCTAGGTCCCCTTTTCTGGTTAGAACGTTGACATCCTAGCCAGTTTAGTCCCTAGTTGTAGCAGTGCAATAAAATTCTTCCTCCTAAGTGGCACAGACCTCTGCACATTGTTCTTGTTGACACTCAGCAGATCTTCATTTTGGCCAGTCCTCCGAATTTGTCAGGTCCTCGTATCCTATCCCTACCTCCAGCGTATCTACCACTCTCTCCAAGTTTAGTGTCACTCTGCAACAACTTTGCTGAGATGCGGTGGATCCACCAAAAAGTCAGTTCGGGTGCAGCAGCTATGGTCCAGTGATGTCTAGTGTTAGCTCCAGCCCCAACAAAGGATCCCAGATCCCATGGAAGGGCTTTACACTTGCATATTGGATTCAGTGGAGATGGCGCTGAAAAACTTATTAGGAAAGTAAAAGGTTTGCCTGCTGCACCTGTCCTCCCTCACATGTCTTCGATCATATATTATTATAATGATGATTATTGCCATAATTCATGCATGAATTATGTCACAAAGACGAGGGTCATGTAAGCCGCTGTCACTTGGAAAAGTTATGATTTGCACTGGATATGATTATCCATTGTACTGCACGTATAATTTTTGTATCTGAGTCTAAATATTGACTATGTGATCTGATTGGGCTTACTCTGAGCACTTGCCGAATACAGCCAGCCTTTCAGGCACTACAGTGAACGAAGACCCGAAGTGCCCAATGGCTTCCACTCAACAAAGCCAAAGGCGGGAATAGCTTAAACGCTTGCTGGGCAGACACTGCTTCCAGGACAACTGTAATTAATGGTCACTGTGACCTCTCAGCAAGACTATGTCAAGGGCACTGTGACTAAGCCCACATGGGACACTCGGACTCCGATTTCTGGTGCGTACAGTATTTCTTGCACAATCTGCGCCCATGGGAACCAAGATTAAAAAACATATGGATCTCTGCCATTTTGCTAGAATCTTTAGTGGACATAAATGACACGTGACATAATTGATATGGACTGATCATCCATGGTTACTTATTACTCGACCCGACGACAGAAGACCTCCTCAAAGGAACAAAAGGCTTGAACTGGAGCGAAGAGTGGACCCAGGCTAAAGATTCTCTAGCCCTGTTATGCGAAAACCGGAGATTCCTAGCGGAAGCACGTGCAAGCTTTTACCTTGAGAATCGTTAGCCTGTTGTATCTCAGTCCAAGGATGAGAGACTTGTTACAGTGTCAAGTCCTAGTCCTTCAGTAAGGGGTCGGCAACCTACTTTCAGACAGGCCAGTGTCGTAGGAGTCGTTCATTTATTCACTCTAATTTAGTTTCGATGTGCCCTAATACATTTTAACATTTTATAGAAGGTACTCTTTCTATGCAAGGTTCTGATGATATATAACTAAAACTTTATTGTATGTAAAAGTAAATTACAGGTTTTTAATTGTTTTAAGTAAGCTTATAATTAAATATAAATTAAATTCAGAGCTCTCCCCGCTGGACTGCGAAGCCACGGATGCGGCGCCAGTGACTGGTGCACACCTGGAAATCGCAGCTTGCATGGTGCACGCCTTTCGGCACCCATGCATAGACCTTGCCTACTCACGTCTTAGATTATGTTTACAGCATAATTCTGGTATTTCAGTGGCTATTGCTAATTAAGTCTTGATTTGATATGCGCTTGTTACTCATGTTCTAATCACACTTAAAATCTATCTTTTGAGTCACGATAACCTTGTTTTTTCATTTATTAAATGAGTGAGTTGGATGAAGTGCTTGGAAATCTTAGCTCTAGAGAGAAAGGCTGTCTGCACTTTCCTTCTGCACATGAGAGGGAGAAAAATGGATAATAATAGCTAACTGGTTGGGGTTTTGACAAGCGGACAGTACAGCTCTGCGGCTCGCTAGACTGGAAGCTGCGGCAGTTGTTTTGCCTGTAGTTCTCCTTTATATGTTGATGTGATGGTTGGGATCACAGAACTCGCTCTTGGGAGCTTGCCCAACCCGATGTTCACCAACCTACTTCTACCCTGCTGCTTTTCTGCCCAGCCCGGGACTCCAGCATCCTGGCTCTGCTGATAGCCCAGACACTCTGTTACTCTTAACAAAGACCCGGGGTCTTGATTACTTGCCAAAAGTAGGCCGGTTTTACCCTCGAAAAGCTTCCCAAGAAGTGGTTTGTCTTTAAGCACCCAGATGCCAACTCCCCAATCGGGTCTAACCCACAATAATCTCGTTTATACTCTTGTGTATACGCCGTTATGCACGGACGAAACCATAATGTTCACCCTCTATAACCTGATAGAGCGATTATGCCCAGTTGTTTGACTTCCCTCCAGTTCATTCAACTAACCATTCTACTCTGAGTTAACTTTAAATAAGTTACAAAGTGATTTTATTACCATAACAGAAAGTAGGATATTAAGTGGTCAAGTCAGCTTAACAAGGACAGAAAACAAAGTTAAGTCGCAAGACCAAGTAAAATAAAATAAAATGCACAAATCTATGTCTAATCAAACTGAATGCAGATAATCTCACCCTCAGAGATACTTTAGTAATTTTTTTCTCAGACTGGACCCCTTCCAGGCCTGGGCACAATTCTTTCCCTGGTACAGCTCTTGTTCCAGCTTAGGTGGTAGCTAGAGCGTTCATGATGGCTCCAACTTTAGCCAGTGGAAGACAAAATGGAGGGATCTCCCCAGGGTTTAAATAGACTTTCTCTTGTGGGTGGAGACCCCCTCCTCACCCCCATGCAAAATCCAGCTCCAAGATGGAGTTTAGGAGTCACCTGGGCAAGTCACATGTTCACGCATGACTCACAGTTTTTACAGATAGCATCCATTGTTTACATGCTACCTCGAATGTCCTCAAGTAGTCTTCTTATGTGGATTGGAGCATTCCAAGATCCATTGTCTTTTAAGTGCTTCTTGATTAGGTACTTAACTTCAACCTTCCTTTCTCCAGGAACTGACCAAATGCCCTACTAAGGTTATTTAAAAATCAAGCCAATACACAGCCAACATTCATAACATTCATAACTTCGAATACAAAAATGATACATGCATACAAATAGGATTAATAGATTCAGTAGATCATAACCTTTACGTAGATATGTTACATGGCATATGTAGCATAAAAGACATTCTAAGCTTATTTCCATAAAGCCTTATGGGAGGTACCGTCACAGCGGGTTCATACAGTGACTGGTCAGAGAGCCTGCATGTAACTGCAACTGGGTGTGTCCCTACCTGTGTGATTGCTGGTAGAAGTGTAGGACTGGGTGTGGGTCTGCAGCTTGTCACAATAACACAGCATGAGATGGAGCCCAGGCAGGTGAGTCAGAGGCTCAGTGGTACCTCAGTTCCAGGTGCCACTCTGGGGGGAATCTGTCACAGTGACACCACTCCTAGTTTACAGAATGTCCATGACTTTCCCTTTTCTCCTCGATCACCCTGTGACTTCCCCTACAAATGCCAGGATAAATAGCCTGGGCTCCAATGCAACAGGCACTTAATGGGGAACTAGAAACCTGCTCAGGAACTGGGTGTGTTCAGAGGGAGCTGAGTGTTGTGTTTCCTGTTTCAGAGGGAGCTTCCCCTGGGGGGTCTCAGTTGGATTATGATAACGCGGAGGAGCCTGCATTGAATGATGACCCCCCAGACTCCAGACGACCAAGGTGAGGAGTGAAACTGCCTTCTGGGAGCAATGTTAGTCCAGGAAAAAGCTAATAATATTGTCTTTGTAGAGACAAAAATTGTGCTTTATGGGTTTGCTCTTGTAAAGTGCTGAGCATCTTCAGTCCTGCTGCGATCATTGGGAGCTCAGAGTGCTCAGCACTTCACAGGATCAAGCCTTCCGCAAGCAGTTGTTTGACAAACTCTTCTCCCATAAAGCATGGCTGTGTGCACTGGTTTAGCCCAGAGATGAACTGAGAGGACCAAGAAGTAGCAAAGCATGTGGTGACACAGGTCAGAATAGAGGCACATTAGCCAACCAGTGTGACTCTAGAAGAAGCTTGTTCTCCCCCTGCCCGTGCTGCCCAATTCTAGTCACTGATGCCTGGTCCTCACTTTCATATGCACTAACGTTGCTCACAGTATTAGGGGAAAATCTCTGAGCACAGCCCTCTGATCTGTGGTAACGGTCCCTCTCCACCATTCCTGCCTATGCTGAGTCCACTGATCTAGACATGAGTTTCACATGCACTGTGGTAGGTGAAGGGATGTACAGATTTCACACTCAGACCCATATCTTGTCCTGAACTAGTGGTGTAGCTTCCAGAGACTGCAGATTGAGGGTGGTTTATGGGCCAGACAACTTCAGGGAAATGGAACAAAACAAGATTTTAACCATAATTGAAAATTTAGGAAGTGGGTGATAAACAGAAGAAATTAAAGTATCATTTATCTGTTACTAATTACTAATTGATATATAATTAGTATAACAACAAATTACAGTGAAGAAATCTTCCTCTGACATAGACCCTATCCCCAGCCACCTCTTTCCAGATCTCCCACACCCCCATCTGGGTTTCTGCTTTAGGTTCCGTCCACCAATTTACAGACACATCAAGTTCTTAAAATGTGTCACATAAATGTGATCTGTATAAAATTCCTCTGACACGGAGCTTGCAGGGGAGAAGGGAACTTTTGATCTCTTATCATTGTGAGAGTGTCAGTACCTCAGGGCCCTTCCTACCTGGTGTATAATTTATTTCTCTATTCAGTGGAAGTTCTCTTCTCATTACCATTAATTCCTGTCTCTGTTTCAGAGGGCCCTGCCTTGCCTGGAGATGTCCCTGGGGATAGTTATGATGATGTCAGAGAAGTTTTTGACCCTGAAGATGATCCTGGTTCAGGGCAGTGTGCCTAGGAAGTTACTTGGGCCCCTCAGGAGAGTGACAGGAATAGGGATTTACAGAGAGGTGAGTGGGGAAAAGTCCTGTTGCAATTCTTGCAGTTTGATTGCTAGTCTCATTATGGCTTGGTCTACACTACAGACTTAGGTCAATGTAAGGCAGCTTACATTGACCTAATTCTGACACTGTACACACTACAACCTTGCTCCTGCTGACGTAAGTGCCCTACCAACATCATAACTCCGCCTCCACGAGAGGCATGGGGCTTATGTCAGTGCAGTTACTTTGACACAATGTCTGTGTAGACACTGCCTTACTTACATCAGCTGTTGGCTGTCATTCTTGTCAATTTCATGGCTGCATGCTAGAGCCATGAAATTGAACAAAAAGAGAAGTTGGAGTGAAGGCCCAACTAGAGCCGTTGCCCAGGATCTGCTCAGCAGGCTACGCTCCCTGTTCCCCTCAGATGGGCGCAATTCCAGCTCTCGCCTACTCACCAGCTGGGCTCGGTTGCCTGGCTCCCACTCTCAGCTGGGCTCTCTGGGCTCTAGGATGCCACCAGATAAGGACAGATCTCTACGGCTCAGAGACCACACACCGGGCAGAGAGGGGCATCTGGCATCCCGAGAGGGACCAGAGATCAGTAGCAGGCTCCTCTGGGAGGCTGCCATGTCTCGCCCCCCATGCCCTTAAGACAGTGGAGAGTCTTGGTGAGCGCCACAACGCGAAGGAGGCAGTGGGTAATGAACCCAGGCCAATACTGTGGTGAGCTAGTACGCTAAAATATGGCCCAGCTTAATTTCTAGTGTACTTTTCTATATTATTAGATAAAGAACAGCGGCTAGACTTAGATGTTACATAGGCTCAGCTTTCATTTAAGAGAAGTTTCTAGGCTCATGGTGCAGAAAGAAGCTCATCATGAACAAGTTTACCTAAAGGCTTAGGAGCCAGAATATAGAATGTCAAGTTGGAAGGCGACCTCAGGAGGTCATCTAGTCAACCCGCTGTCAAGCTGCACATTCCAAACTAACATCCGAGGCTGTCAAGCGACTTAAACCCTCTAGAGAGAGTATCCACCTCCCTAGGTACACCTTCCGTGTTCACCACTCTCTGAGTGAGAGTTTTTCCTATTCACCTAAACCCCCCTGCACCTTGAGATATCTTCTGTTTTGTCAGTCTGCGACACTGCGACGTCTGGATCCACATCTTTGGACTCCTCTCAGGTAGTTGAAGCAGTATCTCCTCTCTCGTTTCTTCTGCAGATTAAACAATCCAGTTGCTAGCTCTCTTTCTAATCCTGGCCCACAGCTAATCAGTTTTGTTGGCCTCTCGCTGGACCTTTCCATTTTCCACATCCTTCTTGTAGTGTGGGCCCAAAACTGGACACAGTACTCCAGAGGCCTCATCAAGGTGAAAAGGGGAATGATCATGTCCCTCGATCTGCTGCAATCCCTGCTTATACAGACCAAATGCATTAGCCTTCTGGCATAAAAGCACACTGTTGACTCAATATAGCTTCCGTCCACTGTAACCCTAGGTCCTTTCTGTAGTATGCTTCTAGCCTTCGGTCCCTAGTCTGTAACAGGTGTATGGATCTTCCATCCTAGTGCAGACTCTGCACTGTCCTTGTGAACATCAGGTTTCTTTGGCCCATCCTTGAATTTGTCAGGTCTGCTCTGTATCCTATCCACCTCCGGCGTATGTACCACCCTGTTAGTCATCTGCAAATGCTGAGGGTGCATTCACGCCATCCTCCAGATCATAAGAAGATATGAACAAACGGCCCGGACCGACCTTGGGCGCTCCGCATGAAACCCTGGCTGCCAACTAGACATGGAGCCATTGATCACTACCCGTTGAGCCCGACGATCTAGCCAGCTTTCTATCCACCTTATAGTCCAATCATCCAGCTCATACTTCTTTAACTTGCTGGCAAGAATACTGTGGAAGACCGTATCAGAAGCTTTGCTAAAGTCAAGGAATAAACACATCCACTGCTTTTCCCTCATCCACAGACCCAGTTATGTCCTCATAGAAGGCAATCAGGTTAGTCAGGCATGACTTGCCGTTGGTGAATCCATGCTGACTGTTCCTGATCACTTTCCTCTCCTCTAAGTGCTTCAGAATTGATTCCTTGCGGACTTGCTCCATGATTTTTCCAGGGACTGAGCTGAGGCTGACTGGCCTGTAGTTCCCCAGATCCTCCTTCTTCCCTTTTTTAAAGATGGGCACTACAGTAGCCTTTTTCCAGTCATCCGGGATCTCCCCCGTTTGCCATGAGTTTTCAAAGATAATGGCCAATAGCTCTGCAATCACTTCCGCCAACTCCTTTAGCACCCTCGGAAGACAAACAGAAACCAAAAGGACACCAAAATGTTTGTTTTAATCTCAAGATTTTTAAGCCAATCTCATGATATTTGAGGCCTTACTCCCGATTTCCAAACACTTGGGAGATGGCAGTGCTGGAAATGTCTGTTTCCCAGTGACCCACAGGAACAAACTCCAGGTGGGAACATGGGTTATTCAGCAAAGAAGTGACACTGGCCAAAGCAATGGTTGTGAGAAGTCTCCTCTCCTTGTAGAGTTCTTTGCGTGGACACATTTGGGATAGAAATTGTAGAAAGGGTTGCTGAGCAAATAACCTGGAGCAGCCTCTACTGACCACTAGAGGTCACTGTCCCTTCATTAAAATCCAGCTACTGTTAAATTAACCTTCTCAGCTGTATCCTCACCCTGAGTTCTGCTAAACACTGTTAAATGGACTGAAATACCTGATGATTCCAAAATAAGGACCTAATCCTGCAAACACTGGAGCCCACTTGTCACCCTCATCACATGAATATTCTCACTGACTCAAGGGTGACAGCAGCCTCTTCCTGGCGGGGGGACTGAAGTGAGCCAGACAGAAAACTGGGGCAGGGGGGAGAGGGCGGGTTCCTCCTCACCATGAGGTCCCATCCCCCTCTGTGGCCCTGCCCCCTGCCCAGGTTGCAGGCTGGAAGCCAGAGCCAGGCAATGACAGGAACTGGCTGATTGCAGCTGTTACAAGCTGTCCAGGCAGGGGGACCTGGCTCCAGGCTAATAGAGCCCTTAGGGGCCGGGCCTAGGAGCCTTGGCTAGAGCTAGTCAGTCTAGGCCACTGTGAGGAGACCCAGACTGTCCACCTGCCCTGGATGATGCATCTCGGCAGGCAGTGATATGGGCTGGGGGCGGCTGTTGGGCACCTGGGCTGGGCTAACTTCTCTGCTGCTTCTGGAGCTGGGCAGCCAGCCAGCAGCCACCACTCTCTCCACTCTGCCTTAAGAGCAAGTCGACTGGAGAGTGGCAGCTGCTACTGGGTGGCTGTGGGGCTGCTAAGACACATTTTGGGGTGGCTATATCCTCTGCAAACCCCACCCTAGAGCCAACTTCAGTGGGACTGTCCAGATCAGCAAAGTTACATGAGTGGATTTGCAGGATCAGGGCCCAAACAAGGTGGCAGTGCCCTGGATGGTAATGGGAAGAACAGGGCCCTGTGATGGGGTTAGTTAGTGGCCTGGCTTGAGGTTTGAAATCACTCTCTTCAGTGTGCAGATGGACCCAATTGTACCAGAGCACCTCACAGTCTGAGCTCCCACTTTGCACCTCAGAGGCAAGTGGGTTGGGATCAAATGCGCATTTCATTGTACTTGATGAAAATAACATGCAAATGTGTATTGTGTGGGCAGGATGAACTCTCTGACATCCTCCCCTTTTGGGTTCCTTGCCCTTGCATGTCCCCTGGGGTAGAAGCTCTGCCCTGCTCCTCCCCACCCAGTCTCACCTGGCACATGTCCCCTTAGGGACTATGCTAGCCATTGGGAGTTAGAGCAGCCTCCACTGAAGCATCAAGGAGGTGTCACCAAATCACTGGCATTCCCACACTTTAATTATGGAGATATCCTATCTCCTAGAGCTGGAAGGAACCCTGACGAGTCATGCAGTCGAGTCCCCTGCCTTCATTAGCAGGACCAAATACTGATTTTGCCCCAGATCCCCAAGTGGCTGCCTCAAGGATTGAGCTCACAATCCTGGGTTTAACAAGGCAATGCTCAAACCACTGAGCTATCCCTCCCCCGCACCTGGCAGATCTCAGCATGGAGAGAATCTGCTTCCAGATGTTTTCTTTATGGGACATAATGGATTAAACTTGGCAGAATCCCAATCAGAGGAACAGAGGGGATAATTCACAGCCTATAATGTAGGCTGCTCACCCATGTTAGGTGAGTGCACACAGGTGTAGAATAGCTATGTTGGCTGTAATGTGCCTCCTTTGATATTTTCCAGTTGGAATCTGCACTCCCTAAGAAATGAAGGGGCCTCAGGGACTGAGAGAGATGGCCCATTCCCGCCTCCTGGAGACCCAGGTTATGATGACGTTGAAGCTGGCATCCCTGAGACATCAATATAAGAATGACTGAGTTCCAATCAAATATCATGTGAGGATGTAAATGCTGTATGATTAGACTCTTTCTCTCCTATATTCTAACTGGGCATGGGGGCATAAGAGACAGTCCCTGCCATTGATCTAGTTCAGTCGCCTTTTATATTGGGGTTTTATGTAGTTGCAAGAAATATGTGTGTGACTGAGACAGGGTCTTTGATTTTCCCTGTAATTTCTCTTTGATCTCATTGCCTGGAACTTGTCCTGCTTTTTTATTCTTAATATTTTCTTCATCGTGAATTTTTGCTTTTTCATATTCAATCCTTTTTAAAAGTTTATTCCAGGAACGATGCTTCTCTCACAAGGTGCATAAGGGTTCATAAGAGAGTGAGATGGAGTCTGAATCACCAAAAAATAATAATTGTGTAACTCTTCTACCCCTCTGAGTGGTCCTTGACTTTTTAATTCCTGCTATCCTCAGGACCTCCTTCAGAAGGTGACTCTCAAAGTCTCGTCCTTGATCCGAGTGTATCCGGGCTGGAAATCCATAAACTGAGAAATATTTTTCCCACAGTACTCGAGCAACAGTGGTGGCCCTCTGATCACATGTGGGATATGCCTGCGCATATCGCGTATAATGGTTGGTCACTACTAGAATGTTCCCAGTATTCCTCTTGTCCACTTCTAAAGACGATAAGTCAATGCAAACCAGCTCCAGAGGTTTGTTACTGGTGATATTGTTCAGATATGCAGCCCTCGTGGGCAGAGTTTTCCTTTGAACACATCAAGTGCAGGTCTCACATTTTCTGCGAATATCTTCAGCCATCCGGGGCCAATAGAACCTATTGCGAATAAGTTCCAGGGTCCTCTCCATTCCTAAATGTCCAAGTCATCATGCAGGGCCCTCATGGCCAAGGCTCTGTGCTCTTTTGCAGCACTAGTTGATTCCGTTGCTTTTGTAGAGGGTCTGTGGTCATGCGGTGTAGCACTTCCTGAATTAGTTTTAGTTTACTCCATTCTCTTAATAGTAGTTTGCCCTCTGGGTTAGATGGGACAACCACAGCTGGGCCTCGCCCCTCCCTTTTGGGAAGTAGTGTATCACGAAAGTCAATATCTTGCAGCTGGACTTTCTGCCAGTCAGCCGCATTGAGCATGGGCAAGGGAGATTGGTCCAAAGCAATATAGGTCACTGAAACAAAAGGCAGCAACACATCCATGAAGGCTCTCATGGACCTCCGGCTCTCGGCGACTTACACTTCAAATAGCTCTTACTCCATCCGTGGGTATCACAGCAACTCCGGGTGCCTGTGGATGCCTGGACAATGCATCTGCATCTACATTGCTTCTCCCTGATCGGTATTGAATGCTGAAGTCATAGCTAGCCAAGGTGGCCACCCATCTTTGCCCTGTAGCATCCAGTTTAGCACTTGTTAACACATAAGTCAGTGGATTGTTGTTTGTCCTCACCTGGAACTGAGCACCATACAAGTACTTTCGAAATTTCTCAGTGATGGCCCATTTCAAGGCCAAGAACTCCAGCTTGTGGGTGAGATAGCGGGTTTCGCTGTCAGACAGTCCTCAGCTGGCAAAGGCTACAGGTTTACGCTTGCCTTCCACCTCCTGGTACAGTACTGCTCCCAGGCCCTCCAAACTGGCATCAGTATGCAGGATAAATGGCTTGCTTGGGTCAGCAAAGACTAGGACTGGGGCATGAGTTAGGCAAGTAATGATTTCTTGAAAAGCCCTTTCACATTTCTCAT
>NC_133769.1:150882063-150890002 GCF_003597395.2 Chelonoidis abingdonii | reverse complement strand
AACTCTTTCAATTCCACAATCCTTTCTTGTAGTGTGGGCCCAAAACTGGACACAGTACTCAGCATGAGGCCTCATCAATGTTGATAAAAGGGGCAATGATCAATGTTCCCTCGATCTGCTGCAATGCCCTGCTTATACGACCAAAATCCATTACGCCTTCTGGCAATAAAAAGCACACTGTTGACTCATATCCAGCTTCTCGTCCACTGTAACCCCTAGGTCCTTTTTCTGTAGTTATGCCTTCCTAGCCTTCGGTCCCTAGTCTGTAACAGTGTTATGGATTCTTCCATCCTAAGTGCCAGGATCTGCACTGTCCTTGGAACCTCACAGGTTTTCTTTTGGCCCAGTTCCCTTGAATTTGTTAGGTCTCGTCTGTATCCTTATCCACCCTCCTGGCGTATGCTACCACCCTCCCAGTTGAGTTCATCTTGCAAATTTTGCTGTAAGGAGTGCATTGCCCCGCCATCCTCCAGATCATAATGAAGAACTTGAACAAAACCGGCCCCGGACCGACCCTTGGGGCACTCCGCTGAAACCGGCGGCTGCCAACTAGACAGGAGCCGATTGAATTTTCACTTACCCGTTTGAGCTCCGACGATCTAGCCAGCTTCTATCCCCTGTTAGTCCAATCATCCTATCAGGCTCATACTTTCTTAACTTGCTGGCAAGGAAATACTGTGGCACAGACGATATCAGAGGAGAAAGCTTTGCTAAGTCAGGAATAAACACCATCCACTGCTTTATCCTCATCCACTAGGACAGATCCCTTATTGACCTCATAGAAGGCAATCAGGTGAGCACGGCATGACCTTGCCGTTGGTGAATCCATGCTGACTGTTCCTGATCACTTTCCTCTCCCAAGTGCTTCAGAATGATTCACGGACTTGGCTCCAGATTTTTTCAGGGACTGAGCGAGGCTGATCTGCGGCCTGTAGTTCCCATGATCTCAACCGTTCTTCCCTGTTTTTAAAATGGGCACTTACAGTAGCTTTTCCAGTCATCCTGGGATCTTCCCCCGTGCCATGAGTTTCAAGATAATGGCCAATAGCTCTTGCAATCACTTTCCGCCAAAATCCTTTAGCACTCTGTAAGACAAACAGAAACCAAAAGGACACCAAAGTTTGTTTTAATCTCAGAATTTAAGCCAATCTCATATTATGAGGTCCTTATCCCCGCGCCGATTCCAACATGGGAAAGATGGCGTGCGAAATGTCCTGTCCCAGTGACCACAGGATACAAACTCCGAGGTGGGAACATGGTATATTCAGCAAAGAAGTTGACACTGGCCAAAGCAATGGTTGTAGAAGTCTCTCTCCTTGTGGAGCTTGCGTGGACACAATTGATAGAAAATGCCTAGAAAGGGTTGCTGAGCAAATAATCCTGGAGCAGCCATCTTACTGACCACTAGAGGTCACTGTCCCTCATTAAAAATCCAGCTACTGTTAAATTAACCTTCTCAGCTGTATCTCACCCTGGTTCTGCTAAACACTGTTAAATGGACCTGAAATACCTGATGATCCAAAAAATAAGGACCTAACCTGCAAAACACTATCCAAACAAAAAACAAAAGACACAACCAAACAAAAACACCCACAATAAAGCATGGAGCCCACTGTCACCCTTCATCCATGAATATTCTCATGACTCCAAGTGTGACAGCAGCCTCTTTCCTGGCGGGGGTGGCGGATGAAGTAGCCAGACAGAAAAACTGGGCAGGGGAAGGGCGGGTTCCTCCTCACCATGATGGTATAACCCCTATCCCCCTCTGTGGCCCTGCCCCTTGCCCAGGTTTGCAGGCTGGAAGCCAGAGCAGTAGGCATGACATAGTGAACCTGGCTAGATTGCAGCCTGTTACAAGCTGTCCATCGGCAGGGGACCTGCCTCCAGGCTAATTAGAAGCCCTTTACGGCGGCCGGGCCTAGATGCCTTGGCTAGAAGCTAGTCAGTCTAGCCACGTGAGGAGACCCCAGACTGTCCACCTGACCTGGATGTGCACTCGCAGGCAGTGATAAAGATATGGTGCTGGGGCGGCTGTTGGGCCCTGGGCTGGGCGCTAACTTCTCTGCTGCTGGATTCTGGAGCTGGGCAGCCAGAGCGCCGCAGCCACCACTCTCTCCACTCTGCCTAAAGCAATGTCGACTGGAGAGTGTGGCAGCTGCTACTGGATTAGGTGGCTGTGGGGCTGCTAGAACATTTTGGGGTGGCTATAATTCCTCTGCAAACCCCACCTAGAGCCAACTTCAGTGGACTCTGTCCAGATCAGCCAAAGTTACATGAGTGGCATTTGGCAGGTATCAGGGCCCAAACAGTGCAGCTCTTGGGGATGGAATGGTAAGAACAGGGCCCTGTGATGGGGTAGCTAAGTGGCCTGCTCTCTAGAGGTTTGAGATCACTCTTTCAATTTCAGCATGTCAGGACCTGGAAACCCATATTATCCTCGAATTAGTAACTTTCATTCAGGTTTCTTCTCCAGCTTATAGCACTCAATGTGAGGCATATAACAGAAATTCATAGTGTTTGTGGAAAATCACCTATAAGGCGTGTCATGTTCATTGTATGTATTGAAATAACATGCAAATTGCTTCGCTAATTCTGATTTGTGTGTTGTTGCAGATGAACTCTTGACATCCTCCCCTATCGTTGGGTTTCCGTTGCCCTTAGTCATGTCCCGGAGTGATAGAAGCCTGCCCTGCTCCGTCCCCACCCAAGCTTCACCTGGCACGATGTCCCCTTAGGGACTATGTAGCCATTGGGAGTGTAGCAGCCTCCACTGACGGAGCAATCAGAGGTGTATCACCAAAGTCACTGACATGCCACACTTTACATATGGAATATCTATCTTCTAAGCTGGAAGGAACCTGACGATCATGGCAGTCGAGTCCCTGTCCTTCATACAGGACCATACTGATTGCCCCCAGATCCCCAATGTGGCTGCCTGCAAGGATTCGAGCTCACAATCCTGCGGATTTAACAAGGCAATGTCTACCCACTGAAGACATATCCCTCCCCCGCACTGACCATGGACGATTCTCATGCGATAAGAAGAATGATGGCCTTCTGCACTCGTCTTCTGCTCCTATGTGCGGATAATCAATGGAATGTGATTTAAAGTTAGGCAGGAATCCAGTCAGTGGAACAGATGGGAAGGATAATTCACCAGCCTCCTAATGTAGGACTGCTCCCCATTTTAGTGAGGTCGACTGCTATGCAGCTCAGTGGGGTGAGTGTGTGAGGCACCGTGCCTGGGAGAAGTGGTGACAGGGGAAGGTGTGTAAATAGTCCCCCAAAATCTGAGTGACGTGGAGCGCGGGTGGGTCTGGGCGGGGGAGGAGCGGGGGGCGAGCGGGGGCCGTTGGGCGGGACCTCGGGGGGACGGTGTGGGCACACAGGTGTGTACGCAATAGCTATGTGTCGGCCTTAATGTGCCTCCCTTTGATTATTTATCCGTTGCGACATCTGTGCCACTCCCTAAGAAATGAAGGCGGCCTTCATCGGAGACGATGACATACTGGAGAAAGTCACTGCCCCCTCTATACTCGCTCCTGCGAGAACCCCTGGTTTATGATGTACGTTGTAACTCGTTGGATCCCTGAGACCATCATATAGTATGACTGAGTTCAATCAAGAAGTATTATGTAGGGATGTAAATGCTGTAGATTGACTCTTTCTCTCCTATATTCTCTATACATGGCTTTGGGTGGTGATTCATTAGAGGACGCCTGCATTGATCTAGTTCAGTCGCCTGATCATTATTTGGGGATTTTATGTAGTTGCATGGAGTAAAGCTGTATGTAAAAAGCGTAGTGATAAGACCAGGAGCTTTAGATATTTCCCGTAATTCTGTCTCATTGCCTGAGAACCGTACCTGCTTTTTTATTCTTATTATTCTCTTCATCGTGAATTTTTTGCTTTTCATATTCATCCCCCCATTTTTAATAAGTTATCAGAACATTGCTTCTCTCCATCAAGAGTGCATAAGGGTCATCACAGAGGTGAGATGGAGTCGAATCACCAAAAAATCAATATTGTGTAACCTCTACCTCTGAGTGGTCCTGACTTTTTAATTTCCTTTTGCTATTTTTTTTCCCTTTCAGGACCTCCATTCAGAAGTGACTCTCAAAGTTCCGTCCTTGATCTGTTGTATCCGCGGCTGAAACCATAAACTGAGAAATATTTTTCCCACAGTACTTCGAGCAACAGTGGTGGTCCCTCTGATCACATGGCGATTGCCTGCATATCGCGTAAATTGGCTGGTCACATCTAGAAGTTGCCTCCCAGTATTCCTCTTGTTTTCTCACTTCCCTAAAGACGATAAGTCATCGCAAACCACGCTCCGAGGTTTGTTTACTGGGTGATATTTTCAGATATAGCACCCTCTGGCAGAGTTTCCTGGAACACATCTCCAAGTGCCAGATAATGTTCTCACCGGTATTTTCTGCCGAATATCTTCAAAGCATCCGCCGGGCATAGAACCTATGCGAATACAGTTCCAGGGTCCTCTCCATTCCTAAATGTCAAGCATCATGCAGTGCCCTCATTGCCAAGCCTCTGTGCTCTTTTTGTCCCTGCACTAGTTGATTCGTGCTTTCTCTGTAGAGGGTCTGTGGTCATCGGTGTAGGCACTTCCTGATATTAGTTTAGTTTACTCCATCTCTTAATAGTAGTTTGCCTGGTTAGATGGTTACAACCACAGCTGGGCCTCGCCCTCCCTTTTTGCGGATAGTAGTGTTTATCACGAAAGTCAATATCTTCGCAGCTGGACTTATCTGCAGTCAGGCTCCTGCATTGAGGCCATGTGGCTAAGGTGATACTTGAGTCCAATAGCAATATAGCGTCACTGAACCACAATTAGCTGCCAGCAACAATCCCATGTAAGGCTCTCAGGACCTACCGGCTCTCGCGATACACTTTCAATAGCTACTTACTCCATCCTGGGGTATCACAGCATAACTCTCGTTGGTAGCCTGTTGTGGTTGCCTGGACAATGCATTCTGCATCTATATTGCTTTTTTCTCCCTGTATCCGGTTTATTTGAATGCTGAAGTTCATAGACTATGCCAAAGGTGCCACCCATCTTTGCCCATGTAGCAGTCCAAGTTTAAGCAGGTTGTTTAACACATAAGTCAGTGGATTTGTTTTTGTCCTCACTGGACTGAGCACCATACAAGTTACTTTCGAAATTTCTCAGTGATGGGCCCATTTCAAGGCCAAGAACTCCAGCTTGTGGTGAGATAGCGGGTCTGTCGCTGGTCAGAACAGTCCTCAGCTGGCAAAGGCTTACAGGTTACGCTTCCTTCCACCTCCTGGTACAAGTACTGTCCCAGAGCCCGTCCAAAACTGGCTCAGTATGCAGGTAAATGGCTGCTTGTTTGTCAAAGCAAAGACTAGGATCTGGGGCAGAAGTTAGGCAAGTAATTGATTTCTTGAAAAGCCCTTTCACATCTCACCCAACCGTGGCCCAAAGGGCTTGAAGGGCCATAGTGTCGTTCTGCCACAGATGACCCCTTGTTTTTGGTCTATAGATTTATTCTTGCTGGACTGATATCCCCTGTAAGATCATTGATGGGTTTTACAATCGTAGCATAGTTTTTAACAAATCTGCGGGTAGTATAGCCACTAAACTCAAGGAAGGTCTTGAGTTCTCTGTAGTTGCTTGGACATGGCCATGTAGTGAGTGCTTCTGTTTTACCGGGATCAGTACTTACACCCTCTTGGGACACGATGTGACCCATATACTTCACCGAGGTCCTGCAGAACTGGCATTTGTTAATTGAAAGCTTTAAACCATAATCCTCCAAACTATCAAGCACTTTAAGAAGTCTTTTTTCATGCTCCTCCAAAGTTCTTCCAAACACAATTAGGTCATCCAAATAAACTAACACTTGCAGTAAATTTATGTCTCCCACAACTTTCTCCATAAGACGTTGAAATGTGGGAGGTGCTCCAGAAATCCCTTGGGGCATGCGTTCGATCTGATAAAACCCTACTGGGCAGATGAAGGCTGTCTTCTCCTTATCTTCTTCACCCAGAGGGATCTGGTAGTATCCACTCTGAAGATCCAACACAGAGAACCACTGGCTTCCCAGCAAACAGTCTAAGGCATCTTGGACTCGAGGCATTGTGTACTGGTCAACCACAGTATGGTGGTTTAGGGTGCGGTAGTCAATACACATCTGGATTTTCCCATTCTTTTTACAGACCACCACAATGAGTGAGGCGTATGATGGCATTTGCAGCCAGTTCTTGAAGATGTTGTCGCAAATCTTCCGTCTCGGAGAGAGCAAGCCTCCTAGCTCTCTCTCTGAAAGGTCGAGAATCATGTAGTCTGATGTTGTGCTCTACTCCTTTTACACATCTCATATCCCACTCATGCAATGAGAACACCTTGGATCTTTCACAAAGTTTCCTCCTCAGGCGATCTTTCCACTTCTCGGACAATGGTGAATCTCCAAACTCAAACTTTGCTGGATCTATTGTTGGAACTTGAGTCTCGCACTGGGGTTTTACAATTGATTCAGGCTCGAAGAGGTCTGCTATCTTTTGTCCTTGCTTCACAACAACATCCCGACTTGTTTTATTAGCCATCAGTATAGTTACCTATTCCTGGGCTTCAGCGGGTAGGGTTATGACTCCACTGGGGACCAGCACTCCTTTCGGGAGCTTTCCTTCAACCGGCTGCTCTATCATTGCTAATGCCCCTTTACTGCCTTTCAGCCTGGTACTCATGACAAGCAGTTCTTGCTCCATCCTTGCAGGCACTACTAAGGGGGTTGTGCCCATGTACTTTAGTGCCCCAATCGGTAGCTCAGATGTCTCTTTTTAGTGCTCTCAATCTTCCTATAGGCTTCAGCACAAAACGTATGGATCATTAGGGTACTCAGGTACTGGTCCCCAGGCTGTTGTCTGCAGTAATCCGCGAGCACCTTGAAGATACTGGAGCTGGTTCCTATCAGCACAGACACATCAGAGGTCCTTTAGGGTCAGGGCATATTAAGGCAGCTGTGTCTACCTCTTCTCTTACCCCAGCAACCTCCTCTGGGAATTTTAGGTGCGCTATGACATACTCTTGATAGGGGTATTCATCCATGCTGAGGCCACACAGACCAATGCCAGTCAGTGGCTGTATAGGCAGGTGTCTAAGCATCTGTTGGTAGAATGACTAAAATATAACAGTCACTTGAGATCCACTCTCAAGCACGGCTTTACACTCTGCCCCTTCAAGCCTCACCATGATCTCTGCTCGAGGCCCTATCAGTCCTGCAGGGATCCCAGCTGGATGGTTTCTTCGGGGGGAATCTTCAAATCCTGTAGGACTAGGTGGTCTCCGTCTCCAGACCTTCTGGCAGCTACTGGATCTCTCCGAATTGATCCTCAGCTTTAGAAACCCTGTTTACTCACACATTTACCTGAGATGCTGCTAGTGGGGCCTGTGAAGATCTGTCTGCTGCGACAAGAGTGTCAGTGCATTATTAGTTGTTAATAAAAAAATTCTGTTTTCCTCATTCCTGTGTCTGCCTCCCAAGACCAGGCAACTGATGCATTTTATAAACCTTAAACAAAGTGAATAAATGAATGTTAGTCCCTGCCCTGGCAATCACTGTAGCAGTGCATGGGATTCTTCCATCCTAAGTGCAGGACTCTGCACTTTTCCTTGTTGAACCTCATCAGATTTCTTTTGGCCCAATCCTTTAATTTGTCTTAGGTCCCTCTGTATCCTATCCCTACCTTCGAGCATATCTAGCACTCCTCCCAGGTTAGTGTCATCTCCAAACTTGCTGAGGTGCAGTCCACACCATCATCCAGATCATTAATGAAGATGTTGAACAAAACCGGCCTCAGGACCCACCCCTGGGGCACTCTGCTTGATACTGGCTGCCGACTAGACATGGAGTCATTGATCACTACCTGCTGAGCCCAACAATCTAGCCAGCTTTCTATC
>NC_133769.1:150879666-150880700 GCF_003597395.2 Chelonoidis abingdonii | reverse complement strand
TGCCAGCCGGCAGCAGGGTGAACCTGTGGGGGAGCGTGAGGGTCAGGGAGCGGAGCCAGAGCCCAGGGCAGGGGCTAAGCCCGAGGCTGGTGCCTGGGGAGCACAGCGCAGCGCTAGCAGAGCCCCCCCTTCCCCAGCTGGTCTGGTCTCATGGTCTCCCACTTCCCCGCTGGGCCAGTCCGGTCCCACTCTCACCCACCCCCCCGGGGACGGACCAGGCCCACTCTGACCCCACCCCACCCCTGCCAGATGTGGCTTTCAGCCCCCAGCTGCGCTCACCGGTGGTCGCCGGGCGGCAGGGCCGTGCGGTTGTGCTCCCAGGTGATGGTGGCCTCGGGCACGCCCTGGATGAGGCACTGGAACCGGGTGACGCCGCCTTCCTCCACCGCCATGGACTCTGGGTGCATGTGGAATTTGGACGGGGGGCGGGAGGGGAGGGGGCACCATCAGGACAGAGACACCTTGCCCTGCTGGGCACCCGCTCTGGACACTGACCTCAACGGAGAGGTGCTCCCCCTCCCAGGTCCTGGCCCCCAGCTCCCCTCTGAAATCACCCACCACCTGTGCGCTCCTTCAGAGCAGTGCCCTCCCAGGCCCCTCCTTGCACAATCCTGATGGAGGACTCTGGGGCTGTCGCCACTTGCCAGGTGAGGGGACAGGGGCTGCCCCGTGTCTGAGCCAGGGGGGCACCCAGCAGGGAGCTGGTTTGTGGGGCCCCATGTGCCAGAAGGCAGAGCCAGGAAGGAGCAAAGGAGGGTCCAGCCCCTCCCCATCTCACGTACCCACAGGCAGGTGACTGAGGCACCCACATGTGAAGCTGGGGATGGGGGTGGGACCAGGGCTCCACCTTCAGTCAGCTCAGCTGGGACCCTTGTGATGGAGTAGGGGCTGTCTGCATGGGGGATGGGAGACCAGGGGAGGATTTTAGGGGATGGACTGTACCTGAGCCTGTAACCTGAGTTAGGCAGGGGGAGGGGGTCAGCACCTTTGCCCGGGAAGCTGGACAAAGGAAGGGGCCGGCTGGAGGGAGTTGG
>NC_133769.1:150869670-150879566 GCF_003597395.2 Chelonoidis abingdonii | reverse complement strand
GGCAGAAACCTGGTTGCACCTCTAGTCCTGTCCAGGACCCAGAGAGAAGAAAGCCAAACCCAAAAACCACGAACAAAGGCTTCCCTCCCTTGAGGTTTGAAAGTATCTTGTTTCCTGATTGGTCCTCTTGTCAGGTGTTGCTTGTTAACCCTTTCCAGGTGAAAGAGACATTAACCCTTAGCTATCTGTTTATGACAGCTTAACTCACTCAACTTCAGCTGCACCTCACAACAGGGCACTGAGCAGTCAAGTAGGGAAGGGCACCTTCCAAACCAGATGTTTAAAGGAAACTGGCTTCAAGTAACTATTCATTCTCCAGCCAGGAAAAGACAGTGATGGACCCTTACAGTTAGTGGAAAGACATTGAGACATCTCAAAACTGAAAAGAACATCTGGGCTGTCAAGTCAAGAAGGAGTTTTCCTACTCTGACTAACCATGAGTCACCATGAAGTTAGAAAGGCAGAAAAACCTTTTAAAAGCAGTCTTGGAATTGAGGTGTTTTTTTTTAATTCAGTACTTGGGAGGACAGTCTTGAGGCAAAAGCCATTCATGAATGCTGGTTCCCTGCTACATCTAGGAGATATGCAAGGAAACGTTTTAAGGCAATAGGTAACTCTTATTAGAAAAGGAATTTGATCTAATATGAAAGTGCAAAGTCTGAGGTTGCATCTTTAGGTTTATTTTCTGTGTAACTTGTATATATTTGCTTTCTCTTAGTATTTTGTCTTTCAATATGGGGATTATCAATTAAATAAAGTTTCTGTTTATTTTCATCTGAAGCAGATCTCTGACATGGAGTGTGTATGCCAAATAAACTGGTTTCTGGGGGACTGGTTTCACATCTTTAGGGGGGTGATGAACCAGAGGGGAATGCTGCAAGGGTCTGGTAGTGAATGATAAAATCATAGTGTGACGTTATTGACATGAACTGTGACTTTATAGATCCTTGTTGCAATCAGTGTCCTATGGTTGCACCAGGTCTTGTACAGAGAAGGTCAAGTGTGGCATCTATGGAAAGGTTGTAGTTTGCTGGTTATGATTATGCTGTTCGTATGTGTGTGTCATTTTTGTATTTGAAGTTATGAATATTGGCTATGTACTTGTATCTCAATCTGTTTGATTCTAAGTAGCCTCAGGGCATGTCTACTCTACAAAATTAGGTCAATTTTATAGAAGTTGATCTTTAGCAAACGATTTTATATGGTCAGTCGTGCACGTCCCCACTAAGCACATTAGATCAACAGAGTGTGTCCTCAATACTGTGGCTAGAATCGACTCACGGAGTGTTGCGCTGTTTGTATTTGTAGAGGCTGGCAGGGGCAGTGTGCTGGGAAAGAAGCTGAGCCCTGATTAGGGGATGAGGCTTCTCTCCTTTGGGGTCCTGTCAAGGTAGCCAGCCAGTCAGACAGCGGCATAGTCAGCTACAGTGGCACAAGAGCCAGCAAACAGAACTGTAAACAAGGAAGTTTGAGTGGGAGTTTGCAAAGGGAGTTTGAGGGGAAGACTAAGAGAGCCAGGCAGAGGAATAGACAGGCTAGTGAAGGGAGTGTGTGGTGGTCTGGCAGTGTTCTGGTGCCTGTTGTGGGATTGTGTTGCTGTGTGTTGTGGTGTTTTAGTTTGGGTTATGTTTCCTGGACTAACAGGACTTAGGTGAGAAGACTATGACAGATATAGAGGCAGCAGTGACCCAAGCTGTGGAAGACACAATGAAGATGACTGGATGTGAAGCTGCGGTATGTACATGATCCTGGAGGAGGTACCTGAAAAGAGTTTTGTCTGCGTGAAGTGCCGTCTGATAGAGCTGATGGAAGAAAAGATCTGAGGACTGGAGATTCAGATGGAAACTCTGGTTGAGTTTAGAAGGGGGGTTGAGCGGATGAAGGAGCAAAGACATGAGGAGTCTGAAGGGAAAAGCTCAGACTTGCAGATGGAAGCAGGACCAAAGAACTCTGAGGGGAGACTGTAGGTAAGGAAAATGGACAGTGGAAGCATGTGACTAAGAGAACCAGGCAGAGGAAAAGAAGGGCCAGTGAAGGAGAAATAGAGCTCAGGGACAGGTTTGCAGAGTTGGAAAATGAAGAAGGGGCACAGCAGGTGGTCGCTGAAGGTGAGTGAGCAAGGAAGAAGAGAAGAGCAGCCAGTCCTATAGGAAGAAGTCTTACCGGCAAGGAAATACTCCACTTCCCTTCCCCTCCCTCTCCCACCCAGACTTTCCTCTCTGGGCTAACCTGAGAGTATTGATGCAATCTCTTTACATCACAATACCAAGAAGCATATCTCCTCTATTCCACAAAGAGACAAACCCCAAATACAAGGAAACAGAAATGATTCTATCTCTCTTTCCCCCTCCCACCAATTCCCTGGTGCTGCAGAGCTTATCCTCCGTAGATCTAACACAAAGAGAATTCCCTCCCCTTGTTCCTTAGCCTACCCAGAGAGAAAACTCAAAACAAGTCTTAAAAAGAAAACTTTTATATAAAAAAAAAAAGAAAAAAAGACATCAAAATTTCTCTGTATCAAGATGACAATAATACAGGATCAATTGCTTAAAGAAAAAAATGAATAAACAGTCTGATTCAAAAAGATATCCAATTTGAAACATTCCAGCAAGCTACACACATGTAAATACAACCAAAACAACATAAAAGCCTATATGTTTTTCTACCTGTACTTACAATTTGGAAACAGAAGAGTAGAAGATAGAAAGAACCTTCTCTCATAGCTGAGAGACAGACAAAAGACACAGACCCAAGACAAAGAAGACCCACAAAATTCCCTCCCTTAAGCTTTTAAAAAATCCGGGTTCCTGATTGGTCCTCTTGTCAGGTGTTTGTTCCCTTTGTTAACCCTTTACAGGTAAAAGAAACATTAACCCTTAGCTATCTATTTATGACAGCAAGTGACATAGTAAATCAATGAACGAGGTTATGGAGCTCAGAGGGAAACAGGGGAAGACGCGAGGAATCTTTGCCATCACCGAGGAAAGGTGGGTCTACGTTGACTGGGGATCCTTATACGAGAAGAATAGCTACGGCTGTAACCATAGAGCTCAATCCAGTGGAAGGTTTCAAAAGGGTGCGTCTTGGCCGGGGTGCTAAGATACAGATGTTGGACCTGTAAGGGCTGAAAAGGAACTCTGGGGGGATTTTGCAGGAAGAATTCACTGATCTGTCCTTTATATAGAGAACAAATTATTACAGCTAGATTCTCGACTGAACGTATCAAGCTTCGGAGATAATTGAGCCAAGGCTGGGGATGACAATTAGTAAGCGAGGATTCAGTTGATCTTTCAATGTTCATGACCCTGTTCCTAGGATGGCAAAGGCAACAAAGGTGTGATAACAAGATTAGTGATGATTTCAACAGATGGTTCAGGGAAAGTGGTAACACATATTAAGGAGGCTTTGAGGATGTTGGCCACTGGAAGCATTCATGGACAGAGGACTGTTCTCTCGGGATGGAGACTTCAAAACCTGAAGTAGGAGAGGAAATAGACTTCTAGGATATGAGAGGCTGACACTACGTTGATTAAGAGAGCTTTAAACTAGGAATTTGGGGGAGATGGTTGGAGATTTGTCCAGGTAATTCCACACCGGAATTTAACATTGAGAGGGAAGTAAAAAAGTAAGAAAGGATACAGCTTGGTAAGAATAGGGACTAAGGAGGGTAGTTGTAGATACCAGTCTAATAATTGATACTGGCAGTAGAATGTCCATGCCTAATCGGGTAAAGAATGTGAGCCCAAGCCAAACAGAACAAAAATTAAAGATGTTTGTACACTAATGCGAGAAGAGCCTAGGTAACAAAATGGAGGAACTAAAGAGCTATTGGTGCAGGAAGTGAAACCAGATATTAATGGAAAACAGAAACATGGTGGAATAGTAGTCATTGACTGGAATACAAGTATTGAAGGCTTTGTACTGTTTAGGAAAGACAGAAAATAAAGGCGAACCAAAGGTGGTGGAAGTAGCATTGTAATCAATAATGAGTAAACTGTAAAAATAAGAAGGGGATGGAATGGATAAGACAGAACCATGTCTGTCTGGGCAAAAATCACATTGGGGAAGAAAGCTACTAGAGCCTCCCCTGGGATAGTGCTTGGGGTGTGCTACAGACCGCCGGGATCTGATCTGGATATGGATAGAGACCTCTTTAAATGTTTTTAAATGAAGTAAAACCACATAATAGGAATTGTGTGATCATGGGAGACTTTAACTTCCCAGATATAGACTGGATAGACAAGTGCTAGTAGTAATAATACAGGAGGGATCAATGATTTTTCCTGGATAGTGATAGCTGATGGATTCCTTCACCAAGTAGTTGCTAACCAACCAACAAGAGGGGATGCCATTTTTAGATTTTGGTTTTGTGAGTAGTAGAGATTTTCTCATAGAAGAAAATGGCTGTAGGGGACAATAAATGGAATTGGTATCGCAGTGATCATGACTAATTCAGTTCAAAACTAAAGGGATAAACAAAAAGATCTGTGACTAGGAAAGGCTAACTTAAAAAAATTAAGAAAACTAGTTAGGGAAATTGGTCAGAATTTGTTCTAAAGGTCGGAGAAATTCTTTCAAGTCAAAGTTGCAGAAACATATCAGAAGCCTGCATCCCAAGAAAGGGGAAAAAAACTCATATAGGCAGAGTTGTAGACCAATGCTTGGATGAGCAAGCATCTCAGAGAGGTGATTAAGAAAAAAGCAGAAAGCCTACAAGGAGTGGAAGATGGGAGGGATCAGCAAGGAAAGCTACCTTATTGAGGTCAGAACATGTAGGGATAAAGTGAGAAAGGCCAAAAGCCATGTAGAGTTGGACCTTGCAAAGGGAATTAAAAACCAATAAAAGGTTCTATAGCCATAAATAAGAAGAAAACAAAGAAAGAAGAAGTGGGACCGCTAAACACTGAGGATGGAGTGGAGTTAAGGATAATTTAGGTCATGGCCCAATATCTAAACAAATACTTTGCCTCAGTCTTTAATGAGGCTAATTAACCAGATATTAGGGATAATGGTAGGATGACAATGGGAATGAGGATATGGAGGTAGATATTACACATCGAGGTAGAAGCCAAACTCGAACAGCTTAATGGGACTAAATCGAAGGGTGGGAGGAACGGGGAGGCAGATAATCTTCATCCAAGAATATTTAAAGGAACTGGCACATGAAATTGCAAGCCATTAGCAAGAATTTTTAATGAATCTGTAAACTCAGGGTTGTACCGTATGACTGGAGAATTGCTAACATAGTTCATAAATATTTTTAAAGAAAGGAAAAAAAGTGATCCGGGTAACTACAGGCCTGTTAGTTTGACATCTGTAGTATGCAAAGGTCTTGGAAAAAATTTTGAAGAGAAAGTAGTTAAGGACATTGAGGTCAATGGTAATTGGGACAAAATACAACATGGTTTTACAAAAGGTAGATCGTGCCAAACAAACCATCGATCTCCTTCTTTGAGAAGGTAAAACAGATTTTTTAGACAAAGGAAACACAGTGGATCTAATTTACCTCGATTTCAGTAAGGCATTTGATATGGTTCCACATGGGGAATTATTAGCTAAATTGGAAAAGATGGGATCAATATGAAAATTGAAAGGTGGATAAGGAACTGGTTAAAAAGGAGACTGAGACTACAACGGGTCAACTGAAAGGTGAACTGTCAGGCTGGAAGGAGGTTACTAGTGGAGTTCCTCAGGGATCGGTTTTGGACCAATCTTATTAATCTTTTTATTACTGACCTTGGCACAAAAAGTGGGAATGTGCTAATAAAGTTTGTGGATGACACGAAGCTGGGAGGTATTGCCAATACAGAGAGGAACGGGATATCCTACAGGAAGATCTGGATGACCTTGTAAACTGGAGTAATAGTAATAGGATGAAATTTAATAGTGAAAAGTGCAAGGTCATGCATTTAGGGTTAATAACAAGAAATTTTTGTTATAAACTGGGGCATCATCACTTGGAAGAAACAGAGGAGGAGAAGGACCTCAAGAGTATTGGTTGATCACAGGATGACTATGAGCCTGCCAATGTGATATGGCTGTGAAAAAAAGCTAATGCGGTCTTGGGATGCATCAGGCGAGGTATTTCCAGTAGAGATAAGGAGGTGTTAGTACTATTACAGGCACTGGTGAGACCTCATCTGGAATATTGTGTGCAGTTCTGGTCTCCATGTTTAAGAAGGATGAATTCAAACTGGAACAGGTACAGAGAAGGGCTACTAGGATGATCTGAGGAATGGAAAACCTGTCTTATGAAAGGAGACTCTGCTCAAAAGAGCTTGGCTTGTTTAGCCTAACCAAAAAGAAGGCTGATGGGAGATATGATTGCTCTCATATAAATATCAGAGGGATAAATACCAGGGAGAGAGAGGAATTATTTAAGCTCAGTACCAATGTGGACACAAGAACAAATGGATATAAACTGGCCATCAGGAAGTTAGATTTGAAATTAGACGAAGGTTTCTAACCATCTAGAATGTGAATGCTGGACAGCCTATCCAAGTGGGAAGCATGTGGGGGCAAGATCAATCTGGGTGGTTTTAAATAGATAAGCTTGACGAGATAGTTATATGAAGGGATGCTATTGATGGTATAGCTATTTAGCAAGTGAATATATTTTTTGAATATTCAGTGGGCAAAATATGCCACATGGCCTGTGATGAGGATGGGATCTGTTGTTTATATCAGCGCAATTCTTTCCGTCGGGTGCTGGCTGGAGTCTTGCCACCTGTCTGAGGGTTTTAGCTGTAGTTGCATGTTTGGGTTGTAGTGAGGAGGTTCTGGGCCTTTTTTTCACCTTCTGCTGCTGCAGCGGTTGGGGGTGGGTCTGATGGGTCACTTGCTGGAGGATTCTCTGCACCTTGATGTCTTTAAACAACAAGTTGAGGACTTCAGTAGCTCAGACATAGGTCAGGGTTTGTTACAGGAGTGGGTGGGTGAGATTCTGTGTCCTGTGTTGTGCAGGAGGTCAGACTAGAAGATCATAATGGTCCATTCTGACCTTAAAGTCTATGAGTCTATGAGTCCTTGCTGCCCATTGGACTTCTAGGTTAAGTTCCCAATGCCTGATGAGGCAAAAACATTGTTACCGGTGGTTTTGGGTACATGCATCAGTCTCCCCTCCCTCCCTCCTTGAAAGCAAAGGCAAACAATCATTTTGTGCCTTTTACCCTGGGTTATCAGTGCTGAAGCCACAGCTGCACGCTGCTTTTGTGAGCATTGATCACACAATTCTGAGCAGTATTTTATTTAATTAAAAGCATTACAAAGGTATCTCTCCCTCCCTATATCCAGATCAGATCCTGGGGGCTTTAGCACATGCCAGTCACTAGCCCAGGGAACCCCTCTGGTAGCTTTCTTTTCCCAACTAACTTTGGCCCATAGTCTGTCTTATCCATTCCATCATCTCATTTTTGTACAGTCTGCCTCCTCATCAGTACACATTGCTACTCCAGTGCATCATTCTCATCTTCATCCCTTCTTTCACAAACAGCCTCTCAGCCTCGGCGCTGCCTCCTTCATTTGCAGCTTCTCCACCTTCCACTCCTCCCTGCCCAGGCTGTTTCTGTGAAGCTTTCCAGCAATGACCTTGGTTCTGCTCCACCTCAGGCTTGGATCAGCCTCTCTGGCTGAACTCTAAGGATATGCCTCACTGCAAGATTCCCAGGCCAAGCAGATGGACTCATGCTCGCTTAGCTTGAGCTAAAGGGTGCAGACATTTGGCATGGGCAGCAGTTCGGGCTAGTGCCCCTGTTTGCCCACTGGGATCCAAGCTCAGGTGGCTAGGCAGAGCCACACCATTCACAGAACTGTTTTTAACACTAGATCATCTTGAGATAACACGAGTCTCCCCACTGCAGTGGCTAGATGCTCCCTTCACTTCTTGGGGCAGAGACCTGCCTCTAGCCCTCCTGTGCTGTTTGGTTACAAAAAGGTTCGGGGTTCAGTGTGTGTCCCCCTCCTAAGTATGTAGCTCAAGGCTGGATGCTGCTAACTTGGCAAACTCCCAAGGCAAGTGGTACAACTCAATTTGTATTTTTTTTATAATTTCAACAGATAAATTGAATTTAAAAAAGCATAAAAATAAGGTTTCATTGTTGTGCAAAATGATAGGGGAAAAATGCTTAAAACCATTTTTATCTTCACAGTTGCAGGAAATTGGGATGGGTGTGTGTCAAGCAATATTTATTTAACAGTCGGTTCTGACATTCAAGGAGTAAAAGCTTCATAAACTGTTAAAACACCCATTGGCAACATCACCTGTCAAACTATACAAAATGTCAAGAGCCTTAAATCAAACTCTGAGAAGTGATCAAGCCACCTTGCCTGTCAGTTTCAGTTAGAGCAGTGGGTGGGGGGGTTGGTCAGTTTGTGCAGGTGTGATGAAATCTACGATTACTGACATTTACTGATTTGAGAAAAAAATCTAATCTTTCCAAACCTCCTCATGAGCAAGAGCCTAGAAGCATCATGGACAAACATCTCTAGGAAGCAGGTTTTCCTGTTGGTCAGAAAGCCAGAGTCCAGCCCAGCCCAAAGAGCAGATTGAAAATTACTGCTGGGAGAAAACGTCTCTGCAACATTTTTAAACAGTAGAGTGCCACCCCTCCCTCCTTGCTGCAAACTTTCACATGTCCTCCCTAGGAAGACTATAGGAAGGTTTGCCTAATGCCTAGGGTTAAGGGGTTCTGCCGAGAGTCTCCTCCTCCTCACCCCCTTGTAGCCTGCAGCCCTGGAGTGAGCAAGCAGGGCTGGAGATAGGGGAGGGCGGTGCGGAGCCAAGAGCAAGCCGGCAGCCGCTCGCAAAACTCGGCTCCAGACTCCAAGTCCAAGCCCAGTGCTGGCTGGGCAGAAGGGCGCCACTTTTGGAAAATATCCTCAGGGGAAGCGACTGCTTTCCCTGCACCCCGCTTAGCTACGCTACTGGCTGCAGCGGGAGTCTGTGATCTTGCTGCCTTTCCCACATTAAATCCACCATACAGCGGAGCATGTCAGTTTGCTCCTCCATGAGCTTAACCATAGCGTCCTGCCTCCTCTCATCGCACACGTCCCTCCTCTGTTTGTGTTCCTGTAATGCTTTACAGGACTCCACAGCTGTTTGCCTCCACACATTCAGCTGGGCCCTATCATTGCAGGAGGACTGCATGAACTTGGTGAACATGTCTTCCCGAGTTCATTTTTTCCAACTTCTAATCTGGACCAGGCTCTGGGATGGAGTAGATAGGGGCCGCATAGAAAATTTGCACCTGCGGGAGGAGAAAAAGGGGATAGTAGTATTGTAAAATATACATTTCAGAGAACAAAGGGGACACTTTGGTATGAGTAAGCCATAACACACAGCCGGGCAACAGAATTCAGCTTGCTGTCAGCCTAGGGTCACATGGGATTCTGCTTCTTCTACATTCATTTCAATGTTTTCAAACTGCTGGTACTCCTTTCCCATAGCAAGCAATGCCTGGTGGGTTTGCCATAAAGGAGGACCTGCGGGCTGTCTGGGATGATCACTTTACAGAACACCCAACCTCCTCCCCCCACGCACCCACCCTACACCCACCGCATGGATCTGATGAGGCTCTGAGCAGGGATGGGCCCTTTAAACTATATGTGAACAACCCAGTGCAGCCGTGTCCCCCCCCCATACCCCTCTCTCTGCATAGCTCCGATCAGGCTCTCACTCACCAGAAGTACGGTAGTACCTTCTCCAGGGTCACGGTCCTGGAACCAGCACTGGGAGTGGTGGGAGGCTATTGGCTCCAGTGTTAAGCATAGTTCTTGGCTAGGGCAGGAAATGGATTCCCCACTTGCCGCCTGTGCACTGTCCTCCTCCTCTTTGTCCTCCAATGACTCTCCCTCCTTGCTCTGTGGAACTCCCCCCTTGCAGGTGTCCATGGGCAGTG
>NC_133769.1:150840967-150842594 GCF_003597395.2 Chelonoidis abingdonii | reverse complement strand
AGCAGACCATCACAGGGACATAGACCACAAATGAGATTTCTCTCACTGGCCTTGTTAACAACTGATTTTCAAAGTACAACCATTATCCCCGTTCCACTCTGTTAGTATATGGGTCTGTTTGTTATTCTGGGATAGAATTTTGGGTTTGACTTTTTGATACTTTTATACTAAAATGTGTAAACAAGGGACAGAGACACTGATGTTGCTTCTGCCTAGTCAGCTGCATTTGTTAATACAATGGGAACAGATAAGAACAGTTAAAGTGTTACTCGAGCGCACACTAAGATTGCCTTGACTCCATGTCAAGGAAAAGTCAAGCAACCAGTCAGGAGAGGCAAAGGGGCTTGGTGGGGTGAGGTATAAAACATGAAAAAACCAAAGAAATACCCATCCCTGACCATAGCACAACCTCGCTCCTTACTCCTCCCATGGGGTACAAAAGAGGTGGGGTGAACTACCCATGACCCTAAACTCTAAGGGGTGGGACTGTGGGCAGTCCATTGCAGGTATGTTTGGGCCTGCTCAGAAGGTAGAGGTGGGGAATGGGGAATAGGGAATGGGAAATGGGAACAAGGACACAGGCAAGACTCTGTGGTGTCAGAGCTGGGAAGGGGGAAACTGGGAAACGGATTCCGTCGGTGTATAGAGATAAGCCCGACTAGTGTGAAGGGCTTCAGAATATGCTTGCTTGAAAATTAACCCCAGTAAACACTGCATTGTCTGTGCTTCGGACTTCTGGTTTTTTGCTGCTTGTTGTCTGCGTGACAAGAGCCAGGGAAGTGGGAGGGTTGAGGGAAAGTCCTCTGACATCTTGGTGCAGTGACTTGGATGCATCACTCTGGACAGATAAGTATCAGCCATGCAAATCCCCCGCCCTAACTGTCTGTGCAGCTGCTTGGACAGGGTTATGCCGGACTCTCTTGATGGTAGTTGCAGATCCTTGCATGATGGGGTAATGGTCTTTTTTGGATAAGTGGATACAGAAGAATCAGGGCCCATTCCAGGTACAGGGGTACCTGGAATGAGATTAAAAAGGAAACTGGAGCAGTGTTAGGAGAGCCAGAGGGATGGGGGCTGGCTGAGGAGCCCACTCTCCTTGGTAAATGGGTAGCGGAAGGAGGTCCCTTCCCATGGGGACAGGATGCCTTCCAGGGAAAGGAGGCACTTAAGTCCACTTGTAAGAGTTTTGAAGTAAAGACAGCATTATGGGAGGCTGCCAGTAATCTTTCAAGTTTGATGCTATTCCAGCAAAGGCAACTGGATGGTTGTAAATTAGAGCTAGGGGTAGCTAAAGATAATTTGGCATTATAGGGTTTGGAGTCAGAAGCGGAGTTAACAGACCACCTTAAGAGACAGGAGCTGGGACTTGGTCCTAGGGAAGTGGAGGAAAAAAGGTTTCAAAGTGAAAAAGAGCAGGGTTTGCAGGAGGGGTAACAACCCCCATTCCTCTCCCAGAGCCAGGATAAAAATCTAGGTGTAATTTTAGCGGTTAGCCTGTACTTTAAAATAACTACACAGGGTAATTGGTTGCTTTCCACCTCATCCCTCTCTCTCACACTTGTGGTTTTTCTGAAGTTTTAATGGAGGGTACTTTCATAGGCGGCGAGTTATATGGGCTTGAGGTGCC
>NC_133769.1:150799736-150840867 GCF_003597395.2 Chelonoidis abingdonii | reverse complement strand
TGTCCGGAACTGGACACACAACTCCAGCTGAGGAGTAGAGTGGAAGAATTACAGACGAGTCTTATCTTACACGGGGGTTCCCTTCCACGGTTAGCACGTAAAGCGAAAACCGTGCATAATCAAAATTACATTGAGTTGAATGGCGGGCAGAATCGCCGGCACTACAGTTACAGTATTAAAATTGTTATTTTTCTCTTTTTTGTTTTTTTTTGCCATCCGCGTAAAGCTGAAATTGCACATGTTAAATACACGTCAGATGCAACAGACCTGTACTTCTTGCGTTTTACTTACAACACTCCTAATATATTCCAGAATGATGTTTGCTTTTTTTGCAACAGTGTTACACTGTTGACTCATATTTACCTTATGGTCCACTATGACCCCCGGATCTCTTTCTGCAGTACTCCTTCCTCAGGGAGAATGGGTTTGGGGAGAATCAACTGGAGAGGCTGTTAGTAACACCTGGCAAAGAGTAACTGGGCTAATAAGAGCCAGGGTAAGACCTTATGCTTCTGGGCAAGCTACTAGTATCAGGCATCTGAACTGCAGATGTGCAGCACAGGGCGGTTGATGGCAGAATCCTTTACTGGTCTGGATGGTACCCAAAATATCACACATTTCTTTTGGGAGATCATTCCAAACTTAATAAACATCACTGATTGGAATTTTTTTCTGAAATTTGGCCTACCTTTTCCGTTTTGTACTTGTACCATTACTTCCTGATATAGCTATCTGTTCACCACTAAAAATTCCTCTCCTTTGTGGTTCATGACCATGAAATACTTGTATGTAGTTTTCATGTCCCAGCTAGACATTGTCAGGAATTTTTTGATGAAAATTTCAATTTTGTGAAACTCAGTTTTATCACAGGAACATATCATTTTAGACAAAACTTTCATTGGAAAGGTCTCAAGTTCAGGATGGAATTTCTGTTCAGATCTGTGACAGAAAGAGCCTGATCCCAGAACAGCCAATTGACTGGTGATCAGGCCACTCACCTGGGCTCTGGGAAAAACAAGTTTAAGTCTGTGCTTGATTTTGTGCAATGACTTACCACTGGGTTTCCACATCCCAGATGAGTCTCTTGAGCTATGGCATCAGGTGTTTTCTGGTGCAATGAATATGTGTTTATTCATACAAAGTGGAACAGCTTCAACAGGACAGATTGAGCCTAGTGGCTAGGGCAGATATGTGGAAGGTGGGATACCCAGGCTTCAAGTTCCTATTCTGCCTAGACAGAGACAGGAATTGAATATGAGTGTTTCATAGCCCGGGTGAGTGCCCTCATCACCTGGCTATTCCAGGGACTCTCTCATGCTCTCTCTGCACATGCACAACATGTTTTCAAAAGGCCTCAGGTTTTCTTTCAATGTGGAATGAAATCTACTGATTAATAGGGATGTCTTGAGCATTATGTAAGTGTAAAGAACTGATGTTATAAAATATCTTCCATCCCTCCATACATGGTTAATGAACAACACCTCACAGAACCCCCAGGAGACAGGGAAGCATCACTATTCCCAGTATAAGATGGAAGGATGTTACGAAGCTGTTAGGTTAAGGTCCCTATTGTGCCTGGTAATAGGTGCCACTGGGTGGGGTGCAAGGACACCCCAACCTAAAGGCTGTCACTGTGATATGTGGAGCTCAAGGACTGTTCCCTCTTAATGTTTCATAGGGCATAATTCACTCTGAAAGGGGCCAGGAAAACGTAGATCCATGGCTGAGGTGGCCAGGTTGCCTTGTGGGATGCTCTATACTGGTCACAGGGATAGCATAACTGGAGTTGAGCAGATAAAAGATTTTTCAGTTTAGTGACTAAACAAAAAAAAATCCCAAAGAGAATGTGGTGAGTTTCAAAACAACAAATAATTTCTATTTGTTTTTGTTGCCAAAACAAAAAACCGAGAAAATTTGAATGTTTTTAAGTCTTGATTCAGAATAGAGTGACCTGATTTTAAAGGGACAGTCCCAACATTTTATAACATTTATCTATTCCCCACCAAACCCTGTCCTGATTTTTGTCCCTTATTTGAAAATGATATTTCATTATGAAAATGACACTTTGATCAATATGTAATTTCAAAAATGTCATTTTTATCAACATTTTGATTTGAAAATGTTGATTAGAAACAAAACTTCAAAGTGGTTTGTTTTGACATTTCCAGTTTTTTTGCAGCTGAAACCAATTACTGAATTCTATCCAAATTCACAGATTGTGTTGGTAGCTTGAAAATTGGATTTTTCAGCAAATTTATTTTTTGCAGAAAAAATGTCATCCAGCTTGAAGTATAACTTTCACATTCCCTCTGCACTGTGCCCCCTAAAAATCCCTCTCAGGCTCTGGCCTTAGAATGGCCAACTCAGCCAGGGGTACACCTTCTCCTTGCCCTTTAGTGAGCAATTTATGATCCAAGAATTATGAAGAGAAAGCAGTTTTTGTGCTCCCCACATCAATACACGCCAGCACCTAAATGGCACAATTTCTGGTGCCAAATAATTAGCCCAAGATCATAAAGGGACTGTGGCAGAGCCAGCTATAGAGCCCAGAGCTTCTGTCCTTGAGCCACAACATCATCCTTCCCTAGTAGCGCTAACTTCTCTTTTATCCAGACTAGTGTTCTCTGACTGCCTCTCAACCACAGAGCTGCTTGAAAAATGGCAATTATCTTCCATGAAAATTTTGTAGGCAATGAAACAATTTTAATTTAATGTTTAATGTGTCCCTGGAATTTTCCTTTTTTTGTCAAAACAAATTTTTGTTTCAATTTGATTCAAACTGATAAATTTCCATTCAAGTGGGATTTGAATTAAAATGGAAAAATGTTGGGTCCTCTTTGGTTAGTTGCATCCTCTGGAGTTGAGTGTGTGGGTCCCCATAGCCTCCTCCACTTGTGTTCTTGGGCATCTTGGGTGAGGAGGCTATGGAACTTGGGCAGGAGGGAGGGCAGTTATACAGGGGCTGCAGCCAGTGGTGTAGCCAGGTTCTAACATCAAGGGGAGAGAACACATTAAAAAAAGGTGCCACCCGACATATCAAATTACTAATTACATACTTTTAAATTTGTTATACCTATTTATTTGTACTTAAAATAAAAACACTTTCTGACCCTTCCTTGCTCATCCCTCCCATCTTCCATTCCTTGTAGGCATTCTCCAATCACCTGTTTGAGATGCTTGCTCACCTAGCTTGGTCTGCAACCCTTCCCTACGAATATTTCCCCCTTGTTTGGGACATAGACTTCAGAGAGCTTCTGCAGCTTTGATTTAAAGTAATTCTGAGCCACCTCCACCTTCAGATCCTTCAGTTCTTCAGTCCAGTCCACTTGGCGCTTCCCTAACTAATTCCCTTCGTTTTTTTAAAGTTTGCCCCTTTGAAATCAAGGCCCCTAGCTGCAGAGCTCTTTTTGTTTATCCTTCCATTTAATTTAAACAGAATTAGCTCATGATCACTCGAGCCAAGGTTGTCCCCTATAACCAGCTCTTCTCTGAGGTCTTGACTGCTCACCAAAGCCAATTCTAAATGGCTCCACCTCTTGTTGGTTCAGTGTCTATTTGGTAAAGAAAGCTGTCGCATCCAGGAAAATCTGGGCCTTTCTATTATTAGTAGCACTTGTCCTCCACTCTGTATCTGGGAAGTTAAAGTCTCCCATGATCACACAATTCTGAGCAGTATTTTATTTAATTAAAAACATTACAAGGGTTTCTCTCCCTCTGTATATCCAGATCAGATCCTGGGGACTTTAGCACATGCCAGTCACTAGCCTAGGGAACCCCTCTGGTAGCTTTCTTCCCTCAACTGATTTTAGCCCGTAGTCTGTCTTATCCATTCCATCATCTCATTTTTGTACAGTCTGCCTCCTCATCAATACACATTGCTACTGCAGTGCATCATTCTCATCTTCGCCCCTTCTTTCACAAACAGCCCCTCGGCTTCAGCGCTTCCTCCTTCATTCACATCTTCCCCACCTTCCACTCCTCCCTGCCCAGGCTGTTTCTGTGAAGCTTTCCAGCAATGACCTTGGTTCTGCACCACCTCAGGCTTGGATCAGCCTCTCTGGCTGAACTCTAAGGATATGTCTACACTGCATGATTCCCAGGCCAAACAGATGGACTCATGCTCGGTTAGCTTGAGCTAATGGGTTCAGACATTTGGTGTGGGCAGCAGTTCGGGCTAGCACCCCTGTTTGCCCACTGGGATCCAAGCTCAGGTGGCTAGGCAGAGCTACACCATCCACAGAACTGTTCTTAAGGCTAGATCATCTTAAGATAACATGAGTCAGCCCACTGCAGTGGCTAGATGCTCTCTATACTTCTTGGGGCAGAGACCTGCCTCTAGCCCTCCAGCTCTGTTGGTTACAAAGAGGTTGCGGGTTCAGTGTGTCTCCCCCTCCTAAGTATTTAGCTCAAGGCTGGATGCTGTTAACTGGCAAACTCACAAGGAAAGTGGTACAACTCAATTTGTATTTTTTTTATAATTTCAACAAATAAATTGATTTTAGAAAAAGCGTAAAAATAAGTTTTCATTGTTGTGCAAAATGATAGGGGAAAAATGCTTAAAACCATTTTTATCTTCACAGTTGCAGGAAATTGGGAGGAGTGTGTGTCAGGCAATATTTATTTAACAGTCGGTGCTGACATTCAATAAGTGAAAGCTTCATAAACCGTTAAAACACCCATTGGCAACATCACCTTTTCAAACTATACAAAATGTCAAGAGCCTTAAATCAAACTCTGAGACGTGATCAAGCCACCTTCCCTGTCAGTTTCAGTTAGAGCAGTGGGAGAAGGTTGGTCAGTTTGTGCAGGTGTGATGAAATCTACGATTACTGACATTTACCGATTTGAGAAAAAAATCTAATTTTTCCAAACCTCCTCATGAGCAAGAGCCTAGAAGCATCATGGACAAACATCTCTAGGAAGCTGGTTTTCCTATTGGCCAGAAAGCCAGAGTCCAGCCCAGCCCAAAGACCAGGTTGAAAATTACTGCTGGGAGAAAACGTCTCTGCAACATTTTTAAACAGTAGAGTGCCACCCCACCCTCCCTGGACTGTGGATGCTGCAAACTCTCACACGTCCTCCCTAGGAAGACTGTAGGAAGGTTTGTCTAATGCCTAGGGTTAAGGGCATCTGCTGGGAGCCTCCTCCCCCTCACCCCTGGGGAGTCTGCAGCCCCGGAGTGAGCAAGCAGGGCCAGAGTTGGGGGAGGGTGGTGCGGAGCCGAGAGCAAGCTGGCAGCCGCACGCAAAACCCGGCTCCAGACTCCAAGTCCAAGCCCAGTGTTGGCTGTGCAGAAGGGCGCCACTTTTGGAAAATGTCCTCAGGGGAAGCGACTGCTTTCTCTGCACCCACTTAGCAATGCTACTGGCTGCAGCGAGAGTCTGTGGTCTTGGTGCCTTTCCCGTATTAGATCCACCATACAGCGGAGCATGTCAGTTTGCTCCTCCATGAGCTTAACCATAGCGTTCTGCCTGCTCTCATCGCACATGTCCCTCCTCTGTTTGTGTTCCTGTAATGCTTTATGGGACTCCACAGTTGTTTGCCTCCACATATTCAGCTGGGCCCTATCAGTGCAGGAGGACTGCATGAACTTGGTGAACATGTCTTCCCGAGTTCGTTTTTTCCAACTTCTAATCTGGACCAGCCTCTGGGATGGAGTAGATAGGGGACGCATAGAAAATTTGTGACTGCGGGAGGAGAAAAAGGGGGGATAGTATTTTAAAATATACATTTCAGAGAACAAGGGGGACACTTTGGTAGGAGTAAGCCATCACACACAGACGGGCAACAGAATTCAGCTTGCTGGCAGCCTAGGGGCACATGGGATTTTGCTTCTTCTACATTCATTTCAATGTTTTCAAACTGCTGGCACTCCTTTCCCATAGCAAGCAGTACCTGATGGGTTTGTCATAAAGGAGGGCGTGCAGGCTCTCTGGGATGATCACTTCACACAACACCCAACCTCCTCCCCCCTCCACACCCACTCCACACCCACCTCAGGGCTCTGATGAGGCTCTGAGCAGGGGTGGGCCCTTTAAACGATATGTGAACAACCCAGTGCAGCTGGGTTCCCCCCTACACCGCGCTCTGCATAGCTCCAAACAGGCTCTCACTCACGAGAAGTACAGTAGTACCTTCTCCAGGGTCACGGTCCTGGAACCTGCACTGAGGGTGGTGGGAGCCTATTGGCTCCAGTGTTAAGCATAGTTCCTGGCTAGGGCGGGAAATGGATTCCCCACTTGCCACCTGTGCACTGTCCTCCTCCTCTTTGTCCTCCAATGATGCTTCCTCCTCGCTCTGTGGAACTCCCCCCTTGCAGGTGTCCATGGGCAGTGATGGGGTAGTGGTGGCATCACCCTCCATAACTGCATGGAGCTCACGGTAGAAGCAGAATGTATGGGGCTGTGACCCAGAGCACCCGTTTGCCTCCTTGGCTTTTTGGTACACTTGCCTGAGCTCCTTGATTTTTGTATAACACTGCTCTGTGTCCCTGTAGTAGCCTCTTTCTGTCATGGCTTTGGAGAATTTAGTGTACATATTTGCGTTCCTTTTTTCGGAACATTGTTCTGCCATAACAGACTCACCTCCCCGACATACGATGAGATCCAGTACCTCCCATTTGGACCATGCTGGAGCTCCGCAAATCCGGGACTGCATGATCTGCATGATCTCTTGTGATGCCCATGACCTGTTCATGACTTTTATTAAAAATATCTGTGACTAAAATGTAGCCTTACCCATTAGCCTTCAAGGACAAACCTGGAATCCTAGGCCTTCCCAATTGTCTGGGAGATGAGAGAACTCTGAACACTGCCATAATCCATCTGGATTGTGATGTTCTCTACATTAACCTCTAATCTGAATATCAGGCCTAAACTATGACTGCTTGTGTGAGTTAAACTGGAGATAACCTGTGAGACCCCTAAGGAGGCAAATAAGAAAGTGAGCTTTCTGGTGTTTGCACATGAGACCTTATAGCCATGAATGGTAAAGTCTCCTCACATGTCAGGTACTGGTATTTCACAGTCATTGCTGACAAAATGTCTGTCAGCCCCTTTATAAACCCTTCAGTTTTTGATTGTCCATAAACAAGCCCAAAAATCTATGTTTGCTTTGACTCTGGTTCCTACTGTCCACTGGATTAATCCAATTTTTCTTGTCTTGCCTAAGGTGTCTTTTTGGGTATCAATTTAGAGGAAAGGTTGAATGCATTGTGACCTGTCTTGTCTTCTCTTGGCCTCTGATAAGCTGAGTAACCGGAGGGGTGAGATGGGCTAACAGAGAGCTCTTGGTGTCATCCACCCAGTCTTGGATGATGAAGGTAAAATCCTGGGTACTTCATCACTGATAACTTTCTATATGGTTTAACTTTTTTTAATTTAATTTATTCACATCAACCTGCATTCTTGTGACTTTGTTTTATGTGCTTATTATTAGAAGTGGTCGGAAATTCTCTGACAGAATGGTTTGCCTTTGAAGAACACAGATTCGTCCAAAAAACAGTTTGGCAGACATGGTTCAAAGTTGATGAAAGTCAGATGGAACCCATGCAAGATCCAGATGGAACACTATCTGTTAGCCAGGTTTTAAAATCTACCTGTTTCCTGCCATTTTGCACATGTAGCTCTTCAGCTGAAGGGTAGTTGAAAGCCTGGAAGTCCCCTGGTTGAAGTGGGAGTCTTGGAGGTTGGAAGCGGGCACTCAGGGCTTTCATGTTCCCAGCTTTCTTTCAGCCTGTTGGGCAGAATGTCTCTTCTAAGCACTGAAAGGCAATGTTTCAATTTTTCTAAATAATTTTTTTTTAGTTTGTTTCATGAAAATTTTTGTTTTTTTTAGTTTTCTTTTTCAAATTGGAACTAAGCCAAATTTCCAAATCAGCTGCAGAATGGATTTCTTGTTATCTGCACAGCTGCACCTGTTCTGCCCCTCATGAAAAACACATGGGGTCACAGCCTAGCTGGCCCTTGCATGAGCATGTAGGAACGGAGAGGTAGGCATGAAACCTCTACAACCACTATTTGTGCGGCTATGCAATTGTCTTCCATAACAGCAAAACCTGTTTACTGCTGCTCTTCTTCATGGCACAGAACACCATAAAGGGGGTAGAGATGGGCAGAGTTGTGGCACAGCCTCTCTTCATCAGAATTGGTCTTTTCTACTTGACAATTTCACACTCTTCATAGGCTTACAGAAGTTCCAGTAGAGCTTGTCCTACTTGAGGCAAAATCTCACTATATGCCACCTGGGTAGAGTGGTTTCACACTGCCACCTACACAGGGTTGTTGAATAAATGCCACAAGCTAGCCCAATGAATTTAATTAAGAAGAAAGCAATAGGGTTCTATTAGCATTTAACAGAGTTCTAGGGAAATTAGTCTAAATTCTGTAGAATTGAAGAAAGAATCATATCCCTTCCACATTCTTTTGTGCATTCTATTTCAGGGATATAATTTTCTAACTATTTCTAATTGGATAAAATTTCACATGATTTTATTCTTCATTTTCTATTACATTCTGCAAGAGTTGCCTGAAAGGAGAAGGCACTTCTTCATTTTTGAGAATCCTGCAATGTGCAGAGATAGTAACCAATTTATTCTCAGAGTTGCTGCAGCTGGTCGAGGGAAATACATGCACTATGCTCTCTCATGAAGACACTACTTTCACTCCTAAATCTAAAAGTCAAAATTTCAAAAATTGAAATTATATGGTTGCTCTTTTTTATGGAAAAAAGAACAGCTATTTTTTGTTGTTTCATCCTTCGCCTTCACTCAATTTTTAGTTTCCTTTCCACAACATCCATATCTTTCTCTTCCTTCAGAGGCATCGCCTCTTTCCCTCTCCCGCCTCTTCCAACTCCACCATGGACCATCTCTCTCTCTCTTTCTCCATTGTACCTACCCTTCACCTCTATGGATGCCCCAAAACCTTTTTTTTCACTCCAGATTATGGGATGGATCTGTCTCCATAGAGTTCTGTCTTATTATAGCCACATTTACCTTGCTCTAAAATGCCTACAGATGACAGGATAAAAGAGGAAAATGAGAGGTAAAATGAAGCTACTGATCAGTACTGAGAACTGTGTAAAATGCAAATATCACAAGTGAGTTAATTTTAAACCCTGTAATGGAATCCTTCCAAGATTTGCATCCTCCAGATCAAGACATGAAAGCAAATACAATCCCATTTCCAGATGCTTTCCTGCTCTCCAATAAAAAGCAGGAGGAATGTGTGTTAGACAGATGCCAGTAAGCCTTTGCTTTGGTGACACTTGTTCTCCTTGGGAAATTTCTCCTTTAACTCCACAAGCAGATCGTGGTGATTGTGAGAAGAAAGATGTTTATTTCATTTGATATCATCGGCCTAATCATTTCATTGACGATGGAGAATCATAGGATGTTTGGAAATGGATTTATTGCATCATTATTGCATTGACTGGGTCAAAAGCAAAAACTGTTTTCATGGTGACATGATCCTGACCTGTTTAGCCATGTCCAGAATTCTCTTTTCAGGGATATTTACAGCACACATCATCATCCACATCTTTGCTCCTGGGACATACATATTCATATTCTGAAAGTACAATGTACAAAAAATCTCTCAGCTTTCTGTGCTCTTTGCAAACACTGCTGGTCTCTGTTCACTGCCTGTCTTTGCATTTTCTACTGTGTGAAGATCACATCTGCAACCATCCCCTCTTCTTTCGAATGAAGCAGAAAATCTCTGTGATGGTGCCCAAGCTGCTTTCTGTGGTCACTGCTGGTCTCCTTCGTTACCTCTATCCCATTGATCTGGATGAGTACAGCTTTACCTTTGCATCTCAACAGGTGCATCTTTCAGTAACAGCACTGTGAAGCTAAAACTGGGCATGTCTCATACCTTCTACTTCACCCCTTCTGTACAGTGCAGCATCTTTCATTCCTTTTATCATTTTTTTTGAACAAATCCATCTGTTAATTTCCTCTCTGTGGAGACACACAGGAACATGCAGTCCAATACAACCGGCTTCTGACCCCAGTACAGAGGCCCATGTAAGTGCATTCTAAAAGCTCTGATCTCTTGCCTTATTCTCTATATTTTTTAATTTTGTAGCTAGTGATTGTGAACGCATTACCTACTTGTTTGACTGATCAGCACCCTTGTGCCTGGTATGCTTGCTTCTGTCTCATCTGTTCCTCCATCTTCTGGAATGTTGTCCTCAGGTTACAGATATAAGATGGTGCTGTGTCTCCCACTTGTGTAGAACATCAGGTCAAGGGAAGCATGTGTTTATGGAATCCAAAATAATCTTATAGAGGAAGTAAAGGATATTGAATGGGTATTAGTGCTGTATGCAAAGATGACAAAAGGTGTCTTCTCAGTTGTGTTGGTTTTCACAGACTAACATTCAAAGTATGAAACCAGTGGTGCAGCTTTCTGTCCATTTCTCTGTTACTCTCAAGGTGGGTAACACTGGTCCTCATCTTCGTTATCTGGAAACCCTTGATCAATAACCATGATTCAAAATCTTTCTAGCGATCATTGCAGATTCAGTTGGGTATGCCAAACCATGACACTATATGTTTCATCAATGTCCTTTTATCCTTCAGTATCTGTGCCACCACATACTTTGAGGAAGTATCATACTGGTGTTTCTGCTGGTGTTTCTGCTAGTGGTCCTTTGAAACTAATCTGTACAAACTTCCAGGGCATATGAGGTTAGGGCATTTCCCCTAAAGGAATTCTGCCTCTCCTTGCTGGTGCTGTAGAGGTACCCTGTCCTTAACATCTTCAGCCATGCCCAGACAAAAAAATCTGTTGGATACTCAGCTCATTGTCTTTCCATACCCCAAGTTGTCTGCTGCTTTGTTCTCTTGAAGACATTCCAGGACTGTTCTCTGTACACTTCCTGGAAAGACAATCCCATTACTTTCATACACCTAGCAAGTTGGTAGCTGGACCAATGGACAATCATTCCTGAACTGCACTGACTCTCCCTAGTCTTGGTCTGCTTTGACAGATCTGTTGGCGCAAAAAACACAACTCAGGTTCCTTAGGCTGCTCTTGCAAGATGTGCTCACAAGACCAGACTGAATCTTTTCTCACTGCACTCACTGACTGACAGCATCTGTAACCACATTTTGCTTTTCAAGTTTACGGTGGACTATGACTGCATATTCAGATGGTTTGTGAATCCATCTGCACAAGCATCCTTCTGGATTGTGCTTCATAAGGAGCCATTCCAGGGCACTGGGTCTATGCATGTTGTGAATTCCATAGCTAGGAAATAGGGACAATAGGTCTTGTGTGTCAGGAATCAGAGCCTGCAGCAGAGTTAGTCTCCATGCAACCTAACGAGCACAGCTGGCCTGCAGCAGGCTGTTGGATTGGCTATACCATCTGATTGGCTGGAAGAGTCAGTATCTAGCTCTTAAGTCAACAGCAGCAGCTGCTGCTGCTCATTGATTACTCATTGCTCGCACCCATCACTGTGACTACTCCTGTGGTATCTTATTCCTGCTGCCCTTGCCTTGCCTCAGTCCTGTTCCTGCCTGTGACCCATCTTGCCTATTACCCTGCTTGCTTCAGGTGATTCTGCCTCTGATCCTCAGCTCTGGGCTGTGGTTCTTGCCTCCAGCTTGACTCTCAGCTCTGGTACCTAGTTCCTGAACTCTGACTTGTCCCTTGGCTCTGACTTCTGAGTACTGACTCTGGCTCTGACCCTGGATCCTGGTTTCTGACACTTACTTCCTGATGCCTGCTCTGGTCACTGGTCCAATGCCCGCGGGAACCACTAGGATAGACTGTTCATGTCCTGACAGATTGAGCAACCCAAAAGAAGGGCCAAGGGATGAGCATGGACATAATTAAGGCACCAGCAGAACGAATAGATGCCGTGCAGAACCTGCAGGTGTATGTAACCATCCTGCAATCAGAGAATGTGTTCCTCTGATTGCAGGATGCTCTGCCGGCTCCTCTGATTCTGCCCCCCTCCAAGCCAAAGATCTAGTACCTGACAAATTTGATGGGAGGGGGGCAAGCTTTAGAAATCCTGGGTCAATGTCAGCTCCTGTTCTTACTACACCCTCGATTATGACCAATAGACATGGGCCATGAGGGACTCATCTTAAGTCAGTTGTCTGGGGAGGGTTTGGCCTGGATTTACCCCCTTCTGGAACAATCCAGCCGCCTCCTGGGATAATTAGAGGGATTCATTCAAGCTCTGTCTATCTGTGATTACCCTAATTTTACACAGATTGCCGAGGCAGCCCTTTTGGCCTCAGGACAGGAGTGCCAGCACACTGCCAAATATGGCACTGAATTTCATTGTTGGGCCTCTTACACTGAGTGGAATGAGGCAGCGCAGAATTGCCATTTCTGTCTGGGGTTAAAGAAGAGCTGACTCTAAGAATCCCTCTATGCCAATTGGCAAAGGGCACACTCAATACTCTGTTGTCAGAACATTTAGTCAAAGAGTATCTTGTAAATTATCATATAAAAACTAGTGACATGCTGGGCATGAATATGGTTGTGTGATGTACGTATGGGTTTATATAAAGAGTTATATACGTGTGCTGGTAATAAGTTCTTAAAATCTGTTTTGGAGACAATGGATAAACTAGCCTGCCACAGACAAAGAAATGTGAATTTACCTGTCTGCCTGACATGGTTACAGGCAGAGGACAATGAAAGTGCATTTAATATAAGGTAAACAAAGCAATCAAGCTAACAAGCAGTGGAGGAAAGAGCTTGGTGAGCACACTGGGGGGCATGCTGGAGTCTGTACCCCCAAAAGGACCATCCTGGCTCTTAAAGCAAAGACAGTGAATTTTTAAAATACAAAGGGGGCAAAAAGACATTCTAGTTATCCATCACTTAGGAGACAAGGGGAAAATCACCCTCTGATTCTCTAGAGTCTCTTACCTGACTGGCTGGAGTTACTGTAAATGAGAAACTTTCAAGCAAAGACAGCATGCTATTTGTGTTTTGTTGGTAACCCTTTTCTCTCTCTTTTAGTCTTGCTTGGTATCACCTAAATCTGTGTTCTTTATTAATAAACATACTCTTTTTATTACAAAATTCATCTCAGTGCTTTCCATTAAAGTGAATTGTGGGGCCTCAGCTAACCTAACAGGCTGAGGTGTGTGCTGTCTTTTTGGAGGCAGCAAACTCAATAATTTCTGTGAGTGTCAACACTGCTGAGAGACTTATCCGAGTAACTTGGGTCACTGATTGTTATCTGCAAATCAAGATTTAGACTGACAGTTTTGAAGAGCTTTCTGGAAAGGCAGCCAAGTTGGTAGGTCAGGGAGCTGGCACACAGCTTAGCAGCACCAAAGCTTTCATTTGCTAGTGTAAATGGGTATCACAATGGCTTCCAGTTCTGGGTGTCCTCAGCAGACCATCACAGGGACATAGACCACAAATGAGATTTCTCTCATTGGCCTTGTTAGCAACTGATTTTCAAAGTACAACCATTATCCCCATTCCACTCTGTTAGTATTTAGGTCTGTTTTTTAATTCTGGGATAGAATTTTGGGGTTGACTTTTTTATACTTTTGTACTAAAATTTGTAAACAAGGGACAGAGACACTGACGTTGCTTCTGCCTAGTCAGCTGCATTTGTTAATACAATGGGAATAGATAAGAGCAGTTAAAGTGTTACTCGAGAGCACACTAAGATTGCCTTGACTCCATGTCAAGGAAAAGTCAAGCAACCAGTTGAGAGAGGCAAAGGGGCTTGGTGGAGGGAGGTATAAAACATGAAAAAACCAAAGAAATGCCCATCCCTGACCATAGCACAACCTCGCTCCTTACCCCTCCCATGGGGTACAAAAGGGGTGGGATGAAGAACCCAGACCCAAAATGGAACATGACCCTAAATTGTAAGGGGTGAGACTGTGGGCAGTCCATTGAAGGTATATTTGGGCCTGCTTAGAAGGTGGAGGTGGGGAATGGGGAATAGGGAATGGGAAATGGAAACGAGGACACAGGCAAGACTCTGTGGTGTCAGAGCTGGGAAGAGGGACGCTGGGGAACGGATTCTGTCGGTGTATAGCAATAAGCCCGACTGATGTGAAGGGCTTCGGAATATGCTTGCTTGAAAATTAACCCCAATAAAGACTGCATTGTCTGCGCTTCGGACTTCTGGTCTTTTGCTGCTTGTTGTCTGTGTGACAAGAACCAGGGAAGTGCGAGGGTTGAGGGAAAGCCCTCTAACTTCTTGGTGCCGTGACTCAGATGCATCACTCTGGACAGATAAGTATCAGCCATGCAAATCCCCCGCCCTAACTGTCTGTGCAGCTGCTTGGACGGAGTTATGCCGGACTCTCATGGTGATAGTTGCAGATCCTTGCATGATGGGGTAATGGTCTTTTTTGGATAAGTTGATACAGAAGAATCAGGGCCCATTTCAGGTACAGTGGTACCTGGAATGAGATTAAAAAGGAAACTGGAGCAGTGTTAGGAGAGCCAGAGGGATGGGGGCTGGCTGAGGAGCCCACCCTCCTTGGTAAATGGGTAGCGGAAGGAGGTCCCTTCCCATGGGGACAGGATGCCTTCCAGGGAAAGGAGGCACTTAAGTCCACTTGTAAGAGGTTTGAAGTAAAGACAGCATTATGGGAAGCTGCCAGTAATCTTTCAAGTTTGATGCTATTCCAGCAAAGGCAACTGGAGGGTTGTAAATTAGAACTAGGGGTAGCTAAAGATAATTTGGCACTCTAGGGTTTGGAGTCAGAAGCGGAGTTAACAGACCACCTTAAGAGACAGGAGCTGAGACTTGGTCCTAGGGGAGTGGAGGAAAAAAGGTTTCAAAGTGAAAAAGAGCAGGGTTTGCAGGAGGGGTAACAACCCCCATTCCTCTCCCAGAGCCAGGATAAAAATCTAGGTATAATTTTAGCTGTTAGCCTGTACTTTAAAATAACTACACAGGGTAATTGGTTGCTTTCCACCTCATCCTTCTCTCTCACACTTTTGGTTTTTCTGAAGTTTTAATGGAGGGTAGTTTGGATATTTATGTGAAACATTTGTTTGGACAAAGCATGAGGGAAGTCTGCTGGATTCTGTTGAAAATTTGAGAGTAAAAGATCCAGGGGTGACTATTAGAGATAAAAGACTTTTACTGCCCTTTTGAACAATCCCAAGGGTAAAGACAGCACAGGGTAAAAGGCAGTTGTTTGCAGAAATTAATACTACAGAGTGTGGGGGAATTTGGAGGGAAGTAAATGGTTGAGAGTTGTGGAAATGTTAAAAGGTAACAGTTGTGAAGATGGTAAAGAGTAACAGTGCATTATAAGAAGGAAGTTTTAGGTTTGATGATAAAATCCAGTTACGTAAATCTAATTATTTGCACAACTCGTACAGTCACATTGGGTGGAACCCTGGTAGTTAAACTACTATCACCACTATGTTTTTGTCCCCAGAAGCCTTTACAGCTGTTCTGAAGGAAAATGGGCCGTTTTCCCACCGGAAAGGTTTGTAAATACGATTGAATCAAAATCACTAACGAAATGTAAGGGGTTTCTATTGGAATTTAACTTGACTGCCTCTAATTGTACAAAATGAGAATGTTATTGGGCAACAGTTGTGTAAAAAATAATAAAAGCAGTGCAAGGGGTGTTGGGCAGGAGGATTTTTGTGTGTGAATCTTTTTGTGTAATTCTGTGAGGTTTTAAGGACCTAAACCACCACTCATGGTTTGTAAAATACTGTTTGTAGGTTTAAGATAAATTGTTTGTTTATTTTTTAAAATAATGAAAAAACAAGGTCATTAAAATTCCATTAGAATCTCTCATTCAGAGTTGCAACACTGACAGCCCTCTGTGCAGGAACTGGATTAGTTAGTATGATGTGGCTTTGGTATTTGGCATATAATCTTTTGGATACTGTGACACGGGTGGGACTCACCACCGCGGCACCTCCCGCAGGCACCAGGGCCAGCTCTAGGTTTTTTGCCACCCGAAGCAAAAAAAATTTTGGCTGCCCGCACCTCAGCCCTGGGCTCCCTGGGCCGCGTTCCCCCTCCTCCCCGCTCCTTCCATGCCCCGCAAATCAGCTCTGTAGCGAGCTCTGGAGGGAGGAGAAGCAGGAAGCGGCGGCAGAGTCACAGAGGAGGCGGAGTGAAGATGGAGGTGAGCTGGAGCAGGAGTGCAGGGCAGGGTAACAGGAAACTGCCACAGGGTGCTGAGCACCCAACAATTTTTTTCCATGGGTGTTCCAGCCCTGGAGCAACAATTGGACGCATTTAAAATACATTCTCCAGATTGGTGTTAAAAGGATTGTAACCCTGCCAAAAGAGGAGAAGCAGTGTTTCTGCTGGTGGCCCTGATGTGGGACTATATTACGATGGTCAGGGCTGACAACATTACCGTGGATTATTGTGGCTCATGACCTATTGTTAAGTATGCTAATTTTGCAATGTATACTAAAGTGGTTAAGGGGTGCACAGACCACAAGATATAACCACTAATTGTCATATACAGTAACTCCTTGCTTAATGTTGTAGTTATGCTCCTGAAAAATGTGACTTTAAGCAAAATGATTTTAATTGAATCCAATTTCCCCCAACTCTGATCTCTGGGGTACAGATGTGGGGACCTGCATGAAAGACCCCCTCAGCTTATATTCTACCACTTTACGTTAAAACTTCTCCAAGGCACACATTTCTTTCCTTGTCCTTGGACGGTATATTGCTGCCACCACTAAGTGATTTACACAAAAACTCAGGGAAGGATCACTTGGAATCCCTATCCTGCCACCATATATCCCCCCAGGCTCCTTTACCCCCTTTCCTGGGGAGTTTTGAGACTAAAATACCAACCAGTTGACTCTTACCAACATGAGCTCAACCAGACCCTTTGTCTTTAGGACCTTGAAATCAAACAGATTCTTAAAAGAAGAAATTTATTGTAAAGAAAAGGTAGAAGAATCACACCTGCAAAATCAGGATGGAGGGTAACTTTACAGGGTAATAAAAAGATTTAAAACACAGAGGATTCCCCTCTGGGCTCAGCTTCATAGTTACAAAAACAGGAATGAAACTACCTCTGTAGCACAGTGAAATTCACAAGCCAAAACAAGAAATAACCTAACACATTTCCTTGCCTTCCTCACAGTTTCTGTGGTTTTAGATGGATTATTCCAGGTATATATTTCAGGTGATATTGTACCTGTTTGTCTTCTTCCTCTGTCTGGAGAGGGAACATCAAACAAATCCTTCCCCCCAGCTTTGAAAGTATCTTCTTTCCATATTGGTCCTTCTGGTCAGGTGCCAGCTAGGTTATTTGAACTGCTTAACCCTTTGCAGATAAGGCAATCCAGTACAGTTGCCAAGGAGAGATTTTATGCTACTGCATACATAAAGGTTGCTACCCTTCCCCATAGATTCATGACAGGGGGAGAGGGAGTATTTTGCTTTAAGAAGTGGTGTTACCTGTACAATTTATGACTCTGCCCCTACCATCCTCATGGATACTCAGGGCATAATATAGGGCTCCCCCCATCCTCATGGGTACTCAGGGCATAAGGGACCTAACTTTATCCTTCCGTGGGCTCAGGGCTAACACCATTCCGCATGGATTCAGAACACAGTCAATATCCTTAAACATGTACAATAATTTATTAACAATTAGCAACAAACCAACAGAATACACACACCAAGCATCGTATGCTCTCCAGTTCCAATAAAACAGACGGACGTCGCCTGATGGCCAGTCAGGGTCGTGGCATCTGTGCTCTGGCTTCTGCATAGTCTGATCCTGCAGGGTTAAAAGGTCTTGAGCTGTATCCTAGAGTTAAGTTCCAACAAGCTTGTCTTTTGACCCTTATTGTGTAGTTAAGATAAGGATTTCTCTTATCTATGCCTTAACCAATTATTTTACTTCAAACATAGCTACGCAAAAACACTAACCAATGATCTGCACTCCACAGGGGTTCACCCAAGTGAGCATGTGTGCTATTCCATGCCATAACAAAACTAGCTTTGGTCGTTGTGTCAGTTTCTTTACTGAAAGCTGAAAGTAATGTCTGTTGACTGTTTAAGAGTATTTTTAATGTGTCTATCTTGTTTTTCCTTAATTCTGATTCAGAAGGGTATTTAGATGAAAATTTATTGTGATTCGTTTCATAATGACTTTTCAAGTTGCTTGCTTTGCAGTGACAGAGCAATGCACTGAAGATAAGGCCCAGGGGTTTGCCATCTTTAACAGTGAATCAAAATCTTCCTTCCATTCTGACTGAAAACTTTGGTTTTTTTCTTCATACTTGTGTTTCTTACAATCTGAAGACGTCATTGTTATCCACGAAATTAACGTAGGGTTAAAACTTCAATCTCAAACTATTCAAATGTGACATATGAACAGTAAACACAGCCTGTATTCTGTGGAATGCAGGGAGATCACGAGCACCTGAGGTCCACACAGCACAACTTTTGAATATAGAATGATGCAATTTCCTGATATAATGCACATATGAGTGAGAGCTTCTCTTTCTATCAATCTCACTCTCACTCTATCGGGTTCACTCAGTAAGAGCAAAAACCAAACTTGAAATTCATTCACCAATTAGTATAGCTTTTTTAAAAAATTGGTGTTAATATTAATTTTAGCAACAACTTGTATTAGACCGTAGTTTCTTCAGGAGCTGCACTTTAACTGTAGAAGAGCCATGGTTTGGCTATGCCTGGAATATATGGATGCCTTAAATCCTGCTCTCGGACCTGGGTGCATCAGTCAGCAGTCAGTTTAGTTGCTCTCACTGTGACAACATCTCACCTGCTGTCTCTCCAGTCTCCTATGGAGAGGATTCAGTGACGAAACTGCAGTATTATACGGGGACAGTGAGGCGGGAAACAATTCTGGATCACAACGAGGTAATGAGGTAAGGTGGCAAACATAGACAAAGACTCAAGTCTGGGTGGAGAACTTAATTTCCATGGCACTTTCTGTAAAGGCCGTCATTTCCCTTCACTTGATTTCATGGCCCAGCACTGATTGTATCCCTTCTGGTGGGATCGGATTTAATCAGACTTTCAAATATTTCTGATGAACCCTGTGACGGAAATATGTGATCAAATTCTGGCCCTGAGAATATTCCTGTGTGCAGTTCATGGTACCCTCCCCTGCAGAAGGACCTGCAAGGAATGGGGCCCAGGAATATTTGCATGCAATAGAAGAATCTGAATTTTACATCTGGCACTGAGCATTAAACAAAACCCTAATCTGTGCCCATGGTCTTACTCACCTGCTTCCAAGGCATGAACACAAACCCAAATCACAATCTAGCCCATATAAACTAGGAGACTTTACATCATGTTTATATAGTTCAGTTGGATGCACAAAGGTCAGTTCTGGTGCAGCAGCTACTGTCAGTGTGTCCAGTGTTAGCTCAGCACCAACATAGATCCGGATCCCATGGAAGGGCTCAACAACATTTCTATTGGATTCAGTGGGGATGGGCCCCAAATTATTTATGAGAAAGTAAAGGTTGCTGTTACACTGTACCCCATATCCTTCTTAGTGATATTATTATAATATGATTATGGCATAATTAGGATGAATTTTGTACAAGAGAGGTAATGTAAGGTGTCATTGGAAAAGTTATGATTTGCTGAATATGATTATCCTATTTGTATGCATGTATCATTTTTGTATCTGAAGTTATAAATATTGACTATGGATCTGTATTGGGCTTACTCTGGAACACGCTTACAGCCAGCCTTTCAGTACTACAGTGAAGAAGACAGACAGTGCCAATGGCTCATCAACAAAGACAACAGGCTGCGGAATAGCTTAAACGTCCTGAGAACGCTCCAGACAGCCTGTAAGGAATGGTCACTGTGACTCAGCAAGATATGCAAGGGCATGTGAATAAGTCACATGACACTGGACTCCATTTTGGGATGTCAGTATTTTTCCACAAACTGGCCTGGGAACCAAGATTAAAACATATGGCTGCTGCCATTTGCTAAATCTATATCAGGCAAGAAGTGACATCATCCATGTTCTTCACTCCCGACACAAGAGACTCCTAAAGGAACAAAGGCTGAACTGGAGGAAGAGCTGACCAGGCTAAAGGGATCTCTTGCCTGTGTATGAAACTGGAGATTCCTAGCTGGAAAGCAAGTGCAGCTTTTACTCTTGAGAATCTGCTACCTGCTTGTATCACATCAGGATGAGAGATTGTAAAGTCAAATCCTATCCTTCTAGACATGGGTCGGCAACCTTTCAGAAGTGTGTGTAGCGAGTCTTCATTATTCACTCTAATTTAAGGCTTTTATGCCATAATACATTTTAATATTTTTAGGTCTCTTTCTATAAATCTATAATATATAACTAAACTCTTGTTGTATGTAAAGGTAAATAAGGTTTTTAAAATGTTTAAGAAGCTTCATTTCAAAATAAATTAAAATGCAGAGCCCCCTAGATCCGTGACAGGATCTGGGCAGTGTGAGTGCCTCTGAAAAATCACTAGCTGCCGCCTTCAGCACACGTGCCATAGTTGCTACCCCTGTTCTAGTATGGTTAAGCTTAATTTGCATTTTTGTTATTTGCTAGGTAATCTGATTTGATCTTGTTTGTTATCCATAATCACTTAAAATCTATCTTTTCTAGTTAGTAAACTTGTTTTTTCTGCATCTAAATGAGTGAATGGAAATGAAGTGCTTGAAAATCTTAGCTCAAAGAGAAGGGCTGTTGCATTTCCTTCTGCACATTGAAGGGGAGGCAAACTGGATAATAATTCATACTGGTTGGGTTGACCAGGCGAGGATGGTAACCTCTGGGGTCTAGACTGGAAGCTGGCATTGTTTTGGCTGTAGTCTCTCTATTGTTTGGTGTGATCGTTTGGATCACAAGAACTCCCCTCTTGGGAGCTGCACTTGATATTCCAAGAAGGAAGAATTAGTAGTACTTGGCACACACACAGGGAATTAGTTATTTGATAACTGAGACATGGTGGATAGCTCGCATACCTGGAGGCACTGCCATGGATGGGTATAATGCTGTTCAGGGAAGGATAGGAAGGGGCGAAGGGGAGGAGCTAGGCTGTAATGTACGAGCTGTATGAATGCTCAGGAGTCCACTCGAATGGAAATGAGCCAGTTGAAAGTCTTTGGTTAAATTAAGACGGGCATGTCACAAGGGGGATGTTATGGTGGCTTGTCTGCTACAGACACCAACCGAAAGAAGAGTGGATGAGGCTTTTTACAGACCAACTAGCAGAAGTCTGTAGATCACAGGCCGCTGTTCTCATGGAGGATTTCAAATTATCCTGATATTCTTGCTTGGGAGAGAAATACAGCCATGCACAGGCATCCAGGAAGTTTTTGGAATTCGCTGAGGACAACTTCTGGTCAACAATGCTGGGGAAACAACGAGGGCCTTGCGCCTCTCGACCTCCCGCTCACAAACGAGAACGAGTTGATCGGGGAAGTAAGGGTAACGGCAACCTGGCTAGCTAGTGATCATGACATTGTTAGAGTTCAAACCTGTCAAGAAGGAGGAGAGAGCAGAAGCAAACCCTGGATTTCAGAAACAGCGGATTTTAGGCTCCGTTAGAGAAAATGATGGGCAAGATTCCTGGGAAGCTAAACTGAAGGGATGGGTGTCCAGGAGAGCTGGCAGTTTTTTAAGAAAACCATCTAAAGCACAGAAAATACCAACGATGTGCAGAAAGAACAGCAAGCGTAGAAAGGGGCCAGCATGGCTTAACGGGAACCTCAGGGTGAGGCTGAAGCAAAAAGAAGGAAGTTTACAAAAAATCGAGCTTGAACAGATGACTGGGGGGCATATTAGATTAATTGCTCGGCTGCCAGGGATTAAATCAGAAAGCCAAAGGGCAATTTTTAGTGAAAACTAGCAAAGGGATGTGAAGGATAAATAGAAGGGTTTTAGCAAGTATGTAAGCAACAAGAAGAGGACTAGGATGTGGTAGGTCCCTTACGTCAATGAGGCAGGTATCCTAGTGTGGAAGATATGGAAAGGCTGAAGTACTGCATCGCTTCACTTCAGTCTTTACGGCAGGATTCAACTCCAGACTACTACACTGGAACGCAGAAGGACGAGGGAGGAGAGCATACCCACTGTGATAGAGGATCAGGTTAGGGACTACTTAAGACGTTAGACGTGCACAAGTCTATGGACGATGAAACTGCACCGAGGTGCTGAGGATTACTGATGGTGATATTGCGACGAGCCGTTTGACCATTTATCTTGAAAATTTGGCGGAAACAGGAGCAGGTCCCAGAAGGACTCGGAGAGCAAATATAGTACCTATTCTTTAAGAAAGGAAAAGGAAGATTCCAGGAACTAACAGACAATCATCTTCCACCTCAATCCCTGGAAAATCATGGAGCAGGTGCTGAAAGGAATCATCCTGAACATTAGAGGAAAAACAAGGTGATCAGAAGCAGTCAGCATGGATTCACCAAGGGTAATCATGCCTGACCAACACTGATTTGCTTTTCTACGACTGAGATACTGGACTTTGTGGAGGGCAAAGCTGATTGATGTTGTATAACCTTGACTTTAGTAACTTTTGACCACGGTTTCCACTGCACTTTCATCAGCAACTAAGGAAGTATGGGTTGGAGGAATGGACTGTGAAGTGATAGAAATGTGTTGAACAACGGGCTCAGTGGGTAGTATCAATGGCAACACTCTTAGTTGGCAACCAGTAACAAGTGGTCTGTGCCCAGGGGTCTGTCCTTAGGGCCCCTTCATATCAGTCTCTTCATTTAAATGATTCTGATGCATTGGATAGCTCTGCACATTAAGTAAATTGCAGATCGACACCAAGTTTACTGGAGGAGTGTGGACACGCCTGGAGGCAGGGATAGGATTCAGGAGACTTAGACCAATTGGAGAGAAGTGGCCACAAAGAACCTCATGAAGCTTCAACAAGGACAAGTGCAAAGTCCTGCACCTCTTAGGACAGGAAAAAACCCATGCCACTGCTACAGGCTGGGACTGTTTGGTTAGTTAGCCAAGTGCTGAAAAAAGGATTCTGGGTTACGTAGATTGGAAGTTGAACATCGAGCTACAGTGTGCTCTTGTAAGCAAAAGGCTAAAGCATACTGGGTCTGTATTAGTAGAAAGTTTGGCCAGCAGATCGAGGGATGTGATTATATCCCTCTATTTCGGCACTGTGAGGGCGCATCTGAAATATTGTTGTCAGTTTGGGCGCCACACTACAAAAGGACGTGGAACAATTGAGAGAGTCCGCGGAGGCGGCAACAAAAATGATTAGAAGGACTAGACAATGCACTTATGAGAGAGACTGAAGCAACTGGGCCTTATTTGCTGCAGAAGAGAAGGACTAAGGGGGATTTGATAGCAACCTTCAACTACTGAAAGGATGCTCCAAGGGAGGGAGCCTAGGCTGTTCTCGATGGTGGACAGAGGACGAACAAGGAGCAAAATGGTTTTGAAGTTGCAGCTGCGGAAGTCGAGGCTGGATATTAGAAAAACTTTCTGACTAGGAGAGTGTGAATATTTGGAATGGGTTATTCTAGGGAGGTGAATAGAATCTCCATCTTTAGAGGGCTATTAAAGGTCGGCTTAGACCGCACCCTGGCTGGGAATGATTTAGGGAAAAGGTCTGCCTTTAGCAGGGGGTTGGACTAGATGACTCTGAGGTCCTTCCAACTTTGATTCTTGATTCTCCATGATTCTATGAATACTTCATACCTGCTTTCCTGCCAGCCCAGTACCCCGGCACCAGGTCTTGCTCGAGCACAACTCCTGTTGCTCAAACAAAGATCCAGGCTCGATTTACTTGCCAAAAAGTTTTGCAGGTTTACCTGAAAACAGCTCACAGAGTGTGCTTGTCTTTAAGCACTAGATCGCCTACTCCCAAACGGGTCTAAACCAAATAAATGTTTTTACCCTGTGTAAAGAGTATGGCAGGACTAAACCCATAAATTGTTCCCCTCTATAACCTTGATAGAGAGATATGCACAGTTGTTTGTCTCACCAGGATTAGTAATACTCTGAGTTAATAATAAGTAAAAAGTGATTTTATTAATACAGACAGTAGATTAAGTGTTTCCAAGTAGTATAACAGACAGAACAAAGTAAGTCACCAAGCAAAATAAAATAAAATGCACAAATCTATGTCTAATCGAACTGAATACAGATAATCTCACCCTCAGAGATGCTTTAGTAATTTTTTTCTCAGACTCAACCCCTTCCAGGCCCAGGCACAATTCTTTCCCCAGTACAGCTCTTGTTCCAGCTCAGGTAGTAGCTAGGGGGTTCTTCATGATGGCTCCTCTTTCAGCCAGCGGAAGACAAAATGGAGGGGTCTCCCCAGGGTTTAAATAGACTTTCTCTTGTGGCTGAAGACCCTCTCCTCACCCCTATGCAAAATCCAGCTGCAAGATGGAATTTAGGAGTCACCTGGGCAAGTCACATGTTCACGCATGACTCACAGTTTATACAGATAGCATCCATTGTTTACATGCTACCTCAAACGTCCTCATGTAGACTTGTTATGTGAATGGGAGCATTCCAAGATCCATTGTCCTTTAAGTGTTTCTTGATTAGGTAATTAACTTCAACCTTCCTTTCTCCAGGAACTGACCAAATGCCCTACTAATGTTATTTAGAAATCAAGCCAGTACACAGCCAGCATTCATAACATTCATAACTTTGTAAGTGTTGACACCGAGTAAGTTGCAGCGCTGTAAACCCCTCACCGGCGCTGCCACTTGCAAGTGTAGCCAAGGCCTAAAAGGTGTTGTGTAAGCTGTTCTCTCTTTCCAGAGTGGGAAGCCAGGTCAAAAGCACTGGAACAACTTGAGTGGTAGTGTATGTGCTGGTGTCAATCCCACACCCACCACAGTAGCCCCCTGGCAAGTGGAAGAGAGAGTTTTCAGTAATTTTTTTTTTAGATCCTGTGGGGCCTAATTACCTCTGAGGCTCTTAGTTGAATATATGAACTGAGAGCTTGAATTAGAGTTGATATTCTATGGGAATATCTAAGAGAAGGTTAAAATGCCTCTGTATATGTGATATGGTTGTGTTGTATGCAGGACCAGTGCTAGTGCTTTTAGCGCCCTAGGCGCACGGCCATTTCGCTGCCCTGCATGCTGGTCCCACTCCAAAATCTGAACTCACTCTCTTCAGCCGGCCCTTCCTTTTTCCAGCTTCCTGGGCAAAGGTGCTGACACTCCTTCCCCCTGCCTAGCTCAGGTTACGGCTTAGGTCCTGTCCCTCACCTAAAGTCACGCCTTGCCTCCCATCCCCCATACAGACAGTCCCTACTCCATCACATCTCTCCCCCCTTCGAGACTGAACTGAGTGGGGTCACTCTGCCAGTGACCTGGGGAAGTTCAGGGCCCCCTCTCCGGGACAATGCCTCCGCTATCAGGTTGACACTTCCCTTCACATGGACCACATCCATGTCATAGTCCTGCAGGAGCAGGCTCCACCTCAGTAGCTTGGCGCTGGCGCCTTTCATCTGATGCAGCCAGGTCAGGGGAGAGTGGTCGGTATACACGGTGAAGTGTCGCCCAAAGAGATATGGCTCTAGTTTCTTAAGGGCCCACACCGTGGCCAGGCATTCCTTCACGATGGCCGCATAGTTCTGCTCCCGGGTAGCAACTTCTTGCTCAGCTACACAATACGGTGTCTCTCCTCCTTTTCATCCTCCTGCATTAACATCGCCCCAGTCCCGTGTCTGAAGCATCGGTGAACACCATAAAGAGCTTGTCAAAGTCTGGGTTTGCCAGAACTCGGCCACTAACAGAGCCTCCTTCGGTGCCTGGAGAGCGCCTGCTGGCACTGCTCGTCCAGGACCACCTTGTCTGGCTTCCCTTCTTGCACAGCTCAGTGTTGGGGGCGACTATGGCACTAAAGTGGGGCACGAGCCTTCGATAGTACCCCACCATCCCAGTAAAGGTCTGGACCTGCTTTTTGTTGGGGAGCGGGCCAGTCTCTGATCACCTCCACCTTGACTGGTCCGGCTTTTGCAGCTGTCCCCACCCGATGGCCCAGGTAAGATGCTTCAGCCATCCCCACCTTGCACTTCTCAGCCTTTACTGTTAACCAGCCTCTCAGAATCAGTCCAGCACTTGTTAACCTGGGACACGTGGTCCTCCCAGGTCTGGCTAAAGACGCAGATGTCATCAATATATGCCACGGCAAAAACTCTCCATCCCCCTAGTAGCTGATCCACCAGGAGTTGGAAGGTGGCCGGTGCTCAGTGAGGCCGAAGGGCAGGGTCAGAAACTCATAGAGTCCCAGAGGGGTGATAAAGGCCGATTTCAGCCTGGCATCTGCATCCAGCGGCACTTGCCAGTAGCCGTTTGTAAGATCCATGGTGGTAAGGTACCGAGATTCTCCTGGCCAGGCCCATGAGCTTGGCAAGTCTTTCCCGGAAGGTCAGGACATACTCCACCACTGACTCTCCATCAGGAGTGGCCTTCCCCCTCCCATTCATCTCTAATCAGGTCCAGGGGCCCCCTTACCCACCTTCCATATAACAGTTTGAAAGGCAAAAACCCGTAGATTCCTGGGTACCTCCCTGTATGCGAACAGCAGGTGAGGTAAGTACTTGTCCCACTCCTGCGGGTGCTGGTTCATAAATGTTTTTAGCATCATCTTTAGCGTCCCATTGAACCTTTTCACCAGCCCATTGGACTGGGGTGATACACTGAGGCCCAGTTGTTCCGGACCCCACATTTCTCCCACAAGCACTGGAGCAGGGTCGACATGAAGTTGGACCCCTGGTCCTTTAAGACTTCCTTGGGGAATCTCACCTGGCTGAAAATGGTCAGCAGCGCATCTGCCACGGTGTCTGCTTCGACAGAGGACAAGGCCACCACTCGGGGTAGCGAGTGGTGAAATCTACCACCACCAGAATGTATTTCTTCTCTGACCGGGTTGCCTTGCTGAGAGGTCCCACTATGTCCATGGCCATCTTCTGGAAAAGTTCTTCTAGGATGGATAAAGGCCTGAAAGCCGCTTTCCCTTGTCCCGGGCCTTTCCTACCCTCTGGCAGGGGTCACAGGATTGGCAGTACTGTCGAACAAGGTAAAGATCCAGGCCAATAAAAGTTCTGTAACAGCCTCTGCCTGTGCGCCGGATTCCCTAGTGCTCTGCAAGAGGGATGTCATGGGCCACATACAATAGCTTGTGGTGAAACTTCTGGGGAACCACCAGCTGCCTCCTGATCCCCCATGACTCTTACTTCCCCTGGGGAGCCCATTCTCAGTACAGGAACCCCTTCTCTCACAGGACCTCTCCTTGCAACCTCTCCTCATGGACTGTATTGCACTGAGCTAGGCCAAGTATCTTGACCTCTGCAAGGAGGGATCTTTCTTCAACTCGGCCTGGAAGTCAGCAGCATGGACAGGGATGGAGACATGCTCTCTCTCATTGGCTGGGTCTGAGGCCGCAGCCCTCTTGAGCTGTGTCCCTGGGCGTTCCCTCCCCACCAGGTTAGGGTCCTGCACCTCGGGCAGAGTACCTTCCCCATTGTCAGGGCGCAGTGCTCAGCGCCGACTCTGACTATAGGTCACGACCAGGGCACCCCGGGCGTTGCTTGGCCAGACCTCCAGTTCCCCCCCTCCCCCATTAACACCTCCGTGGGCAAATGTGGGTGTACCCCCACGTCCTTGGGGCCCTCCTTGGCCCCCCCCCCACTTCAGGTGTACCCTCACCACAGGTATCTTGAATGGAGTCTCACCCATGTCCATCAGGGTCAGGTAGGTGTTGGGCCCCATCCGATCTGAGGCACCACCTCGGGCCGGGCCAGCGTCACCTCTGCACCCATGTTCCAGGACCCATGAGCTTCCTCCCATCTATCTCCAGGGGAACAAGGCACTCTCTCCAGATGGGCAGCCCCCTCACCCACCCTCTAAAACAAAAACTCGGAGCTTGGAGCATCCAGCCCCCCAGAGGAGCTGACCTGGGGCCCTCCTCCCTCCTTCGCAGGAGGTATGCGACCAGCCCCCCTTTCCTGCGAACGCTGCCCCTCGTCCAGCGGGGTCTCTACCAAGTTAATCCAGTGTGGGGTCGGTCTGCTCAGTCTGTCCTTGAGCCTGGGGCACTGGGACCATATGTGGCCCCTCTGGCCACACTGATAGCAGCTCATGTCCCGTTGGTCCCCGCAAACCAGTCGGTTGTCCCTGACACTGGGCGTTCCCCTTGGGAGGAGGTTCTCCCTATTCCCCCTTTGGGAGGTCCCAGGATGACTCTCTCTCTGCATTGCGGCTGGCCTGTTCCTTTGGGACTTCTCCCTGCCACTCACTCTCTGGCTCTTCACAAACTTATCAGCCAGCCGCCTTGCATGTCATGGGCTCTCTGGCTTTTGGTCCCTCAACCACAGCCTCAGGTCGAATGGGCATCGCTCATACAGCTGCTCCAGTACCAGCAGTTTAACCAGGTCCCTCTTCGTCTGGGCCTCATCTGCACACTTGCTAGTGTATTCCTCCATTCAGATGGTTAGTTGCAGCTATGAGACCTCAGAGGTTTTATACTGACTCCAGAAGCTCTCCTGGTACATCTCAGGAGTCAGCCCAAACTCGCGCAGCAGGGCCTGCTTGATTAGTTCCTAATTCCCTTTCTTCTCTTCTCCCAGCTGGCGGTACAATGCCATGGCCTTGGGATCCAATAAGGGGGTGAGAACCCGGAGCCTGTCCGCATGATCTACCTGGTACAGCTCGCAGGCTGTCTCAAAGGCATCCAGGAAGTTATCCATGTTCTCCCCCTCCTTCCGCTGGGCCAGGATGCACTTATCAAAGCTCGCGCAGTCCTGGGCCTCCCCCTCACTCACTGCAACTGGGGGTCCACTGCCCCTCAGCCTGGCCAGTTCCAGCTCATGATGATGTTATCTCTCTTTCTCCTCCCGGTCATGTTGCCTCTGTCGCTCACGATCCTCCAGCTCTCTCAGGCTACGTCTACACTACGGGATAATTTCGAATAAGCTAAAACCAGGTTTATGAAAAAGATATAATAACGTCGATTGTGCGTATCCACACTAGGCACATTAATTCGACGGTGTGCGTCCATGGTCCGAGGCTAGCGTCAATTTCTGGAGCGGTGCACTGTGGGTAGCTCTTCCGTAGCTATCCCATAGTTCCCGCAGTCTCCCCCACCCCTTGGAATTCTGGGTTGAGAGCCCAGTGCCTGATGGGGGAAAAATCATTTAGCAGGTGTGTTTCATGGGTACGCATCACCCCTTCACTTTAGTGAAAGACAGCAGACAACCATTCAGCGCCTTTTTCCCTGGGTGAACTGAGCAACGCCATAGAACAGCAAGCATGACCCTGCTAAGATGAGTAACGCAATCGTGGACGTGGTAAACAACTCGAGCATTTCTCGTAGCTGTCTATGGTGAATCAGAACTTGCATAAGCAGGCGAGGAAGAGGCAGCTACGGCAGCGCAGGCAATGAGAGAGAGGGAGACAGGAACTGACTTCTCCCTAATCCACCCCTCATGTTTGCCGGCCCCTGCGTTGTGCCAGTTACTTCTGAAATGGGCAGTGTTTAATGGGGGAGGGGTTCTACCCACGGGAACTATGTAGGTAATTCGCCCACAACATTTTGCAAACGCCCCGGTGGCTGCCCTGGGTCCCTTGGGGACATCAGGAACCTAATATCTTCCAGACTAGGTTGTACCGCAGGCGGGTTTCTGCTAGCGAGCACTGACTGGCGGAAAATTTCGCAGTCGGCCTCTGCGCCGTAGAGAGCATGTCGCTAACCTCTGCCTCGGAGGGTGCAGTGACCTCCTAATACCTGGATAAGGGGGGAGGGGAGGCACTTTCTTGGAACTCTTGTGTGGCATCTTGCTATGTCTCCCTGCCAGCTGTGAGACAGAAACCGCTCAGGATGGGCTAGCTCCCTCACAGATGGAGACCCAGGCAGCCCTCGAATAGCGAGTAGGAAGAAGGAGGGAGTTGGGGCAATCAAGTCCCTTCTTGTTCTGAATACTTTGGGCAACTCCAGCATCCCCTGATCCCTGTCCCAGCTGCTGATTCCAGGCCGAAGTTGAAAAGAAAATCCCTCCCTTCCAACATCCATGTGGGATGGCAGGAAGGGTTTCATGACGCTCGTGTTGTTCCGAAGCACTACTCTGTTTAAATGGCGTGCAAAGCAAGCGGAATTACTTCCAGACCAAAAATAACAGTTGGGGATGTGAATGCCTGTCGTTATCCTGGGCGGACCCAGCCACCCCTTGATGCCATGGCTCCATGAGCCATACCACAAAGCAGCCTGGACATGGTCAAAGAGCTGTTCAACTACAGGCTGAGCAAGTGCAGGAGGTGGTAGAATGTGGCATCTTGCCAAATTTAAAAGCTGCTGGCACACTATTCTCACTCGGCTCAGACCTCAGGCCAAAACCAATGTCCCTTTGTTATTGCTGCTTTCTGTGTGCCTCCACATCTCTGTGAGGATAGAAGGAGGAAACTTTATGGCGGCGGTGGGAGCTGAGGCAAATCACCTGCCGTGCTACGAGCAGCCAGACACCAGGGGATTAGAAGAGCACACCAGAAGCGGTGCGCATCAGAGAGCCTTGAAACGAGTTTTCATCACGGGCCAGAGGTACGGTGTGACTGCTGTGGCTTTGCTTTCCCCTTCAATGACCCCCACCCCTTTCATTGACTCCTTCCTGTAAGCAACCACCCTCCCCCTTTCATTACAGCTTGCTTACAGGAAATTAAGGTCCTATCATTTAAACTCATGATATTCTGTATCAAAGTCATTCCTGTTAAGCAACCCCACCTCTCTTGATTACAGCCATGCTTTAAGGAATAATCACTATCATTTAAAAAATCATGTATTCTTATTTAAAAAATTCCGATGTAATGCACCACCCTCCCCCAAAATATTGCAGTTATTCTTTGTTAAACAGTAATTAATAAAAAAAGGAGAGAATTATTAAGGTAATTCCCGATGTGTTTGGGGAGGATAGAGGGAAGAAAAGGCTATTTAAGCATATTCAAATTTCAATGACAGACCTTTGGTCGGACTGTCCACGGGGCTGGATAGTGGGGCGGGTTGCAGAAAGCCTTCCCCGTACTCGTTAATACAGTCTGGGTGAGGAGATTAGGACATGGTCGAAGTTACTGAGGGTGGTTAAATGGAGCTGCATAGTGAGCACTATCTGATAAACCCGCTGACTCTTTATCTGAAGATCCACCAGACTTTGGAAGGTATTCAGTATTGATCATGAGCAGCCTCCAGCATTGCAATCCGCACCGTTGATTCCTGCTACACTCTGATCTTCCCTTTGGCGCCACTTCTCATAACTCGAGCGACCTCCCCTCCTGTCCTCACGTTCAGGCATCTTTCTGTACCCTTTGCATAGACGTCTTCCCACTCATTCTGATCAGCTCTCTCCCCATTCGGGTCTACTCATGTTCAGAGAACCATTTCATCTCTCACATCCTTTCTTCCTCCGCTTATCTGAGGCTAGCCTTCGGGATGGAGTAGGAGGGCTGGAGAAACTGTGCAGCTGCATGGGGAGGAAAACAGGAGAGATATGTAAAAAGATCATTTTACAGAACAATGCTTGTATCTTTCACAGTGAACAACACTATTACCTTACATAGCACATGTGATTTCACTACAAGGTCGCATTTGCATCGTTTAATATGAGTGCCTGTGGCTCTGGTGTTTACAGATCTCACAGACGCAGGTCCGGGCATCATACTTCAGCTTTTATCAGCCATGGTAAGCTTATCTTTTGACTTCTCCAGCCTTCACATACACAGTGCCCTATGATGCCTTTTTCTACTAACAGGCAGCAGCAGATGCCAACCCTCCTCTTTCCTATGCAAGGGATTGCTATATTCCTTCCCCACGCATGGCTGCTATCGATTGCTAAACACCACCTCCTTCTCCCCCGCCCCGCATGGCTTGGTAGCTGGGAAGATGCTCGCCAACGCTCAGCGCTGTCGTTCCTCCCTCCCAGCTTTGCTACAGTGCAAGGAAGGATATGAGTTAAGCAACAGCCCAGTAGGAAATAGCCATCTTTGTCCCTTAATTAATTCCTGATTTCAACCAGGTTTCAATGAACGATATAACTCTTCTGAGAATCCACAGCGTGAGATGAAGACGAATGTTCTTGAATGCCGCAATCACACGGGACATACGCAGGCTGTGCTTTCTCACGCAATGTACCCAATTTACTTGCTACATGCATGGTGAGGAAAGTGTCCTATCATGGGGGACGAATAAAGCTGCCTGCCCAGAAACCTTCTGCAAAGGCTTTTGGAGTATCAGGACCGATTCCTGGAGATTTCTTAGGAGGATTTTACTCCATCCCAGACATGTACAAACTTTTCCTGTAACTTTACTGGCTGCAAATGCACCCAAGCCTCTATGGCTAATCAATCATAAAAACGCTTGCTTTTAAACCATGTTTGATTATTTACAAAGGTACACTCACCAGAGGTCGTTCCATGGCTTCATGGTCTGGCTACTGGCTGGGTGAGCTGGGAGTGTAATTCCGTCTGGGTCACAAAAAGCTCCTGGCTGTTTGACTAATGGAGTGCTGTGTGCTCGATGCAAGGTCTCTCTTCTTTCTCCTCCTCCTCCTCTCCTTCCATCTTCCCCCTCCCTGAATCCTCCGCCATGGTGAGATTATGACCCCCACTCGGAATCCACATGACAAGGGTGGGTAGTGGTGCGCAGCCCCTTAAAATTGCATGCAACTCAGCGTAGAAGCGGCATGTTTTTTGGTCCTGACCTGATTCCATTTGGTGCTTTGGTTTTCTGTATGCTTGTCTGAGCTCCTCTAACTTTCACTCTGCACTGCACTGAGTCCCTGCTGTGGCCTTTTCCATCATAGCCTTTGAAATTTTTTCAAATATTTTTTCATTTCGTTCTGGAACAGAGTTCTGTTAGCACGGAATCCTCCCATATAGCGATCAGATCAGTACCTCTTTGCGTCCATGCTGGTGCTCTTTTTCGATTCTCAGGCGACTGCATTGTTACCTGTGCTGACAAGCTCTGCTGGTACTGTGCTGATCAGAGCTCACACCTGGCCAACAGAAATTGAATTCAAAAGTTCGTGGGGCTTTTCTGTTACCTGGCCGTGCCTCTGAGTTCCGATTGCTGTCCAGAGCGGTCACACTGTGCACTGTGGATACCGCCCGGAGGCAATAATGTCGAATTCCGTCCACACTAACACTATCCGATTTAATAATATCGAATTTTAGGGTTACTCTCTCGTTGGGGAGGAGTCTACGAAATCGATTTAAAGAGCCCTTTAAATCGATTTAAAGAGCACTGTAGTGTGGAACGGAGTGGACGGGTGCAGCGTTAAATCGATTTAATGCTGTTAAAATCGATTTAATGGCGTAGTGTGGACCACGCCTCAGTTTTAGCTATCTCTCCCATTCCAGCTGCTTCCTCTCCACTGATGCTGAGCATCGCCGGGATGATCCCCTGCTGGCGGGTGAGCTTCACAGGGATGATCCCCTGCTGGCCAGGGGTGTCATGGTGCCCTCGGCATTCGCTGGGCTCCTCCCCGCCCTTCCTCTAGGCATAGGAATGGAGGGGTCTGGGGAAGCCTTCAGCCGCCAACTGACCACTCGCAGCGGGGACAGACACTGGTGCCTGTGCTGCATCTGCCAGGCTGCTTCCCTCAGAGACAGGGATCAGTTCATTCAAGGGGTCTCCCTCCTCCAGCTGGGCAATCAGCTGGTCTTTGGTGAGCCTCCCACTGCGTAGCCCCCTCTGCTTGCACAGCTCCACCAGGTCACACCTAAGGCGCTTGGCATACATCCTCCTGCTGGCCACTCACAGGCCGGGGTGCTTGCCGCTCCCCACAGTTTCCTGGGAAACCGCTAGTGCACCCACCCTTCTTGAGGTCACCACCTCTCTGCCAGGGTTGAGCTGCAGACTCCTCTGCCTCTGGGACAGCTTGCTGCAATTCCCCGGTGGACACTGTTACTGCAAAGTCCTTTCCACTGGTCACAGACTTCCAGGGGTTAATCACCCTTGAAGTCGTCCCTTTGTTTTACTGCTCCCCAGTCACTTACTGCAGGAAGCGCCATCCACGGGGTGCAGTAGCTCCCGTTGCTGCCACCAGTTGTCACGGAGTATGGGGGAGTCCGGCCCTGGACCCCTCTTCGTGGGACTCACAGTGACTCTCAGCCAGCCAGTAAAACAGAAGGTTTATTGGACAACAGGAAAGCAGGTTACAGCAGAGCTTGGAGGCACAACCAGGACCCCTCAATCAAGTCCTCCTGGGGGTTCAGGAAGCTTAGTCCCCAGCTAGAGATTCCCTGAATTCCAACCACCCAGCCCAAAAACCTAAACTGAACTCCCTCCCTCCATCCAGCACCTTCCTTTTTCCAGCTTCCAGGGCAAAGGTGCTGACACCGCTCCCCCCTGCCTAGCTCAGGTTACAGGCTTAGGTCCTGTCCCTTACCTAAAGTCACCTCCTGCTCTCCCATCCCCTATACGGACAGTCCCTACTCCATCACAGTCAGACTAAATGATCACAATGGTCCTTTCCGGCCCTAAAATCTAAGAATGTGAATCTGTGTTCTGAGATATGAGAACAAAAGCCAGGCACCCAAAATAACACAGGGTGCAACATGCACTCATGCACATATACATACACACACGCGCACATAGACTAAGATATTCAGACAATTGTCCTAGTATCACTAATGAAAGTGAAAACAAACAGCAGAACTTCTGATGAGACTAACATAGCCCTACTGAGCTTTGTTTACATGGTCATGTCCATTCTGAGTGTAACAGAAGGAGGCTGTATGGAAGCAGTAACATACTGAGACAAATAACATCACTGGCTGAGTTTTACAATATCTATCAACTGAATGGTCTGTCTTTCTAATGGTCCCCGTCATTGTAGTATCTGAGCATCTCCCAGACATTTATCAATTTACCCTCACGTCATCTCTGTGAGTCAGGTGTCATTAACCCCAGTGTATGGGGAGAGCTAAGGCACAGAGTGCTTAGCACCTTAGCTATATAACTGCAAGCGTATTCCCACAGGGACATCTGGGGCACTGGCACAGAATCTGTTGAGAGTGCAGAGGTCATAAAGAGAAAACATGGCTGAGGTTCTTTTGTGGACAAATCCTCCTAATCTCTTCCTAGTTGGACAGAGCAAGGGGCTGGAATGAGCAGTGGTTGTGCAATCCCATGATTCCCCCACAGAAGAATGAGGACACCAAGAACTAATTGAAACAAACCTTTCTTTGCATCCACACTGGACTTTGGTCTGCAGAAGCCCAGCACAGGTGACAGGGGCCTGCATCTTGCCTAGGATGTAACTGGCATTAGTCACACACCTTACTGTATTGCACCACTGAGAACCACATCATTGCTGAGGCATTTCAAAAAGGCAGCTATGGAGGTCACGTGCTGCAGGAGAATGGCTGACATGCCTCTTACTGACCAGCTTTTCCTTTGATCCTGCTGCAGAGCCCAGACAGGGCCCCTGTCACAGGGCCTGTGGAAAAGGTCTGAGAGACAGGCCAAGCTCAGAAGCAGTCCAGGGAGGCAGCAAGAAGTCTGAGGAAACAGACCCCAGCTGTTTGCTACAGAGTCCCTTGACTGGAACCAAGAGTAGAGGAAGGGCCAGGGATCCCTAGTGGCCATTGAGGAAGGTGGCATGAAACCCCTTATACAAGGGGTAAGGACTAGTGCAGACAAAGAGTGTAAGGAACACTGGGCCGGGTCAGTGTTCAACATCTTCATTAATTTGGATGATGGGGTAAGTTGCACCCTCAGCAAGTTGAGGATGACACTAAGATGTGGGGGAGAGGTAGATACAGAGGTGAAAGTAAGCCGTACGGCCAGTATGGAGGACTGGTAAGAAAACAGAGACTGGTTGTGGGAGGGAGAAGCCTGCCCCCTGCATAAGAATAGTTTAAACTCAGCTGTTCCCTGATAGGTTCAGCCCCGGGGTTAGGACAATTTCTGACATCCTTGATAATTCACTCATAGTAGCTGGGGAGGGAGCGGGGAGGTGTGTCTGATCATGGCAGGGGCAGTCCTTTCTGCCCCCAGGGTGAGAGAATCTCTCCAATACTAATTACACAACAAATACAAGCATTTGGCTGCACAGCTTAAATCCAGAACTAAACAAGCAGTGGAAGGGAGAACTCACTGTCACATTGGTTTCTCATTCCTCTCCTCCTCCAGCCAGGCTGCAGAACAGTAAGGTCTCTGCATTCCTCCCCATCCCCACTCAGCAGGGCTCTCCTTAGGCTTAGCTCTGCAGTAACGAGATGGCTGAGATGCCTGCAGAGTCCTACACTTAGGAAGGAGAATCCATGCACTGCTACAGCTGGGGACTGACTGACTAAGCGCAGTAGTCTGCAGAAAAGGCCTGGAGATTACAGTGGACAAGAAGCTGTTATGCGTAAGCAGTGCACACTTATTGCCAAAAGGCCAATGGCCTATTGGGCTGCATTAGTAGGAGCAATTGCCAGCGATCGAGGGAGTGTTATTCCCTCTATTCAGCACTGGTGAGGCCACACCTGGAGTATTGTGTCCAGTTTTGATCCTCCACTACAGAAGGATGTGGACAAATGGAAGAGTCCAGCGGAAGCAATGAAAATGATTAGTGGGCTGGGTACATGACTTATGAGGAGAGACTGATGGACCTAGGGTATTTAGTCTGCAGAAGAGAAGAGTGAGGAGGGATTTGATAGCAGCTTTCAAATACTGAAGGGAGGTTTCAAAGAGGATGGAGCTAGTTTTTTCTCAGTGGGGGTAAATGACAGAACAAGGAGCAATGATCTCAGTTGCAGTGTGAGAGGTCTAGGTGGATATTAGGAAATACTATTTCACTAGTAGGGTGGTGAAGCACTGGAATGGGTTACTTAGGGAAGTGGTAGGATCTCCCTCCTTAGAGAGTTTTGATGCCTGGTTTGAGAAAGCCCTGGCTGCAATGATTTATTGGTGTTGGTCCTGCTTTGAGCAGAGGATGGACTAGATGATCTGACGTCTCTTCCACCCTAATATTCTACAATTACTCCTTACAGCTGTGGAAGTCTGTTTCCAAGGGTATGGAAAGCTGATTTCTCTCCATCATACTCTGGCTCATCAAGTTTCACTTCCTGCCGCTTCACTGCTGCTTCTAGTCCAGATCCTGACCTCACTTCAGCTTCTTTGCACTGTTGCTACTGGCAAGTATGGGAATAGGAGGATTATGATGTTGATGTAAGGCTACCTTTCCCCAATTCTGCTTCCATGGGTACTGCATCCAGTGATGTTTCATCAGACCAAGGCTTGGGCCCCAATTTTATTTAGCAGCCTCAGATGATGGGGTTCTATAGTAGAGTTTTTATTATTGCATTAGCTATTTATCAAATTGTAATGGTTTGTTCGCCATTAAAGCTGGCAAGTATTGTAGTGTGTGGAGTGGCTGGCTGTGATTCTTAGCCAGATGTTGAGAATTCACTGCATTCTAGCCTCCATTTGTAGATGCATGCCTCCTGATCTCCCCTTCTTCAGTACAGCATCTGTCAGTTTACATGGGCAACATAATCAGAGTACTCCAAGAGCTATGTGGAGGGAACTAGGGAAGGCAAAATGCCATCCCGTTATCATTTTTCTTAACACATAGGCATTCTCATATAGGCGCAATAGGCATGTCTCACCTGTGGGCATTATCATTTATAGTGACTGTGAATGTCACTGAGCTAAAGGCATCAACCTGCCCTCAAATGATCAAATCTTGGTCTCTCTCTGGGACTCTTTAATATTGTGTGCAGTGCCCGGCCACAGCAGCTGACTCTGCTTTTTGTTCTAAATAGAACCGTTCTCCTTGTGGTTCAAGACTCATGTTTTCTACTTTTCCTGATTTTTGGCAATGTCTGCAGCTTTTGGTTTACCACTTGCTGAAGCACGTCCTATTATGTGAACACATTAATGGCCACCATTGTTGTTTTTCTCAGATGAAGATGGAAACTCCAGGCAGACATCCGGGATACTCCTGTAGAATAAGCCTTCAGATTCAGCCTGCCAGCTGGGTTGTCTGTTAAACAAACCTCTCCAGCCATGACGACCAATTCAGCACCAGTTAGACAAGCCTCACTTCTTTTAACAGCTACATTTCCTTCTGTCTCATCCTCTTTCTCCTGCCTGTCCTTGGCCCTTTAGAGTAGCATCACTTTTTAATAAGCTCATGAAGACCTCTGCCAGCACAACAGGTATCTGAGCAGACCATGGTCTCTGGCAAATCTAACCTGATGCCCAATCATGTCATCCAAACCTTGACTTCTCTCCTCATTCTCTGTACTTCTATTAAGTGCCTGAGAGTTTAATCCTTTGGGATATTTTTCATATGACCACATGTGGTTCTGATTTGCATTGCTCATTTCCCATACTCCTGTTTGCACAGACCATCCCCTGATGCCCAGTAACCCCAGTCTGAAACAGGAAGCCTTGGGCTCTGAAGCATCAAACAATCTCCCAGCAAAGAGACAGACCATAAGCCAGCCCCTGTCTTTAGAGAGTAATATTTCTTATATGACTTTGGTCATGAAAATGTTATATAAAAGCAACTGTTCTACCTCTCCAGCGCATCATCAAAGATCTACAACCTATCTGAAAGTTGATCCTTCACTCTCACAATCTTGGGAGACAGACCAGTCCTCGCTTACAGACAGCCCCCACCCTGAAGCAAATACTCACCAGCAACTGCACACCATAACGCATAAACACTAACCAGGAATCTATCCTTGAAACAAAGCCTGATGCCAACTCTGTCCACATAGCTATTCAAGTACACACCATAGGACCTAATCACATCAGCCACGCCATCGGGGCTCATTCACCTGCACATCTACCAATGTGTTTATGCTATCATGTGCCAGCAATGCCCCTCTGCTTTGTACATTGGCCAAACCGGACAGTCTCTACACAAAAGAATAATGGACACAATCTGACATCAGGATCTCAACATCAGGAATCATAACATCAAAACCAGTGGAGAACACTTCACCTTTTAACCATTCAGTGACAACTTGAAGGTGAAAATTTTACAACAAAAACTTCAAAACGACTCAAAGAGAGACTGCTGGACTTAATAAAACATTAGATACAATTAATTAGGTTTGAACAGTCACTGGAATGGTTGGGCCATTACACTAATTGAATTTTTCCTCATGTTAAATAGCCTCACATCTTCTATGGTCATCTTGATTATCACCTTCAAAAGTTTTTTTTCTCCTGCTGATGTAGCTCATCTCAGTTGGTATGGCCTCCACCTTTCATGTTCTCTGTACGTATAAAGCTTCTTAACGTATGTTCCAGTCTATGCATCCGCTGTAGTGGCTGTAGCCTGGAAAGCTTATACTCAAATAAATTGTTGCTCTAAGGTGCCACAGTACTCTGTTCTTTTTGTGATGCGGACTAACATGGCTGCTACTCTGAACCTGTTCTACCTATCTAACTTCTCTCGTCTCTCCTAATCTAATACTAATCTGTTTTAATATTTTGTAAATTCCAAAGCCAGAAAGGACCATTAGAGCAACTAGTCTGACTTCCTGCTAACACCACCAGATATTTCATCCAGTGCCCCTGATTTACTCCCAATATGTGTGTGACTGAAGTCAATCTCAAAGTACATCCCCAGTTCTTGATTTGAATATCTCCAGGATACTAGAAATCTTCAAAGGCTCATTTGCATGCAGATTCTTTTGCTCCTCATATATATCTATTTTCATCATTATCGTTATAGCATGTAACTAGTATCTTCTGCAAGCCTTTCTTTTTATGGTATATTTCATTTGGTATAGATTAAATAAGAAAGAATCAAAATCATGTCTGCCTGTGTTTGGCTTTCCTCACTATGATAGTTTAAGGCCGTGTTCAAGGCTGAGGTCTTGTGGCAAGGCGCGCCATAAACTGGGAAGAGAGGTCACATTCTATATGCCAAACGAGTCACACTGAAATAAGGCAATTTGGGTGGTTAGGAAGGTGAGCAGATCTATCACTTCCAGAGAAAGGGAAGAACCTAAAAATGAAAGAAACTTAGTTTGATAGCATCCTGCTGGCAGAACTCACTTATCAATAGCTGGTGTAAATACTTATTTCTGTGTTGTTCTATCACTGTAGTCTCTCTGTTGGCGAAGATCCCCAAGGTCGGTCCTGGGGCCAGTTTGTTCAATATCTTCCTTAATGATCTCGAAGATGGCATGGTTTGCTCTCAGCAAGTTGCAGATGACACTAAACTGGGAGGAGTGGTAGATATGCTGGAGGTAGGGATAGGATATAGGGACCTAAGACAAATAGAGGATTGGGCCAAAAGAAATCTGATGAGGTTTCAACAAGGAAAGTGCAGAGTCCTGCACTTAGGATGGAGAATCCATGCACTGCACACAGTGATTGCCAGGGACAGGGACTATATTCATTTACTTACTTTGTTTAGTTATAAATCATCTGTTGCCTGTCTAGGGGCAGACACAGGATCAGGAATAATTTCTTGTTATTAACAAATAATAATGCACTGCACTCTTTTCACAGCAAACAACCTTCACAGGCCCCACCAGCAGCATCTCAGGTAAACGTGTGAGTAAACAGGGGCCTGATTCTGTCCTGTGGTCAGCAAATCAGGATTTAATTCCACCAATGTGAGGATGAGCTCCCAGACATCCAAATCCAGGAAAGTGAGTGGGGGATCTCAGATGTCATGAAGGGAGAGGGTGGGTCCAACTTAAGGGGATTATAGACCAATCCTTGAATTGCACCATGCAATGAATGAGAAGCCAATTCAGACATCAGAGAACTGTGTGCTATGGTCCCATGACCTACAACTGCGTGAGAGAGAGATAAACATGGGTGCGCAGTGTGTCCATGTACAGCACAAGAAGGTAATGCAACTGGAAGATTATAGAGCCATGGAGAACCATGCTGAGTCCACTTCAAAGCACTAATCATTCCAGTGATGTAGCTAAACTCAAATGGATAAGGCACTCTCTGTCACAGATGCTACCTGAGGATTGGAGTAGACTTGGGACTGTAGAAGGGTGACTCGCTGCTAGGTTACCCACATGGCTGAGCGTGGGGTAGCAGGCTCTCCTTCTTGGCTTCCCTTCCTTGGCCTTTGGTCTGCTTTTTCTTATGACTCTGACCAAGCCACGTTCAGTCCCACCCCTCCGGTGTAGCAGCGAGTCCCACAAACAATGGTCATTGATTTCATGCCAGGTCTTTGGCCCA
>NC_133769.1:150796548-150799711 GCF_003597395.2 Chelonoidis abingdonii | reverse complement strand
TACCCAAGAACTGTCGCAAGGATAATCAAGCCACACAGATGTGAAAGGTCGTCCCTATTGTTTTACGTGCTTCCCCAGTCACTTACTGCAGGAAGCGCCAATCCAGGGGTGCAGTAGCTCCGTTGCTGCCACCAGTTGTCACGGAGTATGGGGAGTCCGGCCCTGGACCCCTCTTCGTGGACTCACACAGTGACTCTCAGCAGCCAGTAAAACAGAAGGTTTATTGACAACAGGAAAGCAGGTTACAGCAGAGCTAGGCGAAGCACACGGACCCCTCAATCAAGTCCTCCCTGGGGGTTCAGGAAGCTTAGTCCCAGCTAGAGATTCCCTGAATTCCAACCACCCACCAGCCAAAACCTAACTGAACTCCCTCCCTCCATCAGCACCTTCCTTTTTCCAGCTTCCAGGGCAAAGGTGCTGACACCGCTCCCCCTGCCTAGCTCAGGTTACAGGCTTAGGTCCTGTCCCTTACTTAAAGTCACCTCCGCTCTCCCATCCCCTATACGGACAGTCCCTACTCCATCACAGTCAGACTAAATGATCAACAATGGTCCTTTCCGGCCCTAAAATCTAAGATGTGAATCTGTGTTCTGAGATATGAGAACAAAAGCCAGGCACCCAAAACACAGGGTGCAACCATGCACTCATGCACATATACATACACACACGCGCACATAGACTAAGATATTCAGACAATTGTCCTAGTATCACTAATGAAAGTGAAAACAAACAGCAGAACTTCTGATGAGACAACATAGCCCTACTGAGCTTGTTTACATGGTCATGTCCATTCTGAGTGTAACAGAAGGGGCTGTATGGAAGCAGTAACATACTGGACAAATAACATCACTGGCTGAGTTTACAATATCTATCAACGAATGGTCTGTCTTTCTAATGGTCCCCGTCATTTGAGTATCTGAGCATCTCCCAGACATTTATCAATTTACCCTCACGTCATCTCTGTGAGTCAGGTGTCATTAACCCCAGTGTATGGGAGAGCTAAGGCACAGAGTGCTTAGCACCTTAGCTATAAACTGCAAGCGTATTCCACAGGGACATCTGGGGCACTGGCACAGAATCTGTTGAGAGTGCAGAGTCATAAAGAGAAAAACGGCTGAGGTTCTTTTGTGGACAAATCCTCCTAATCTCTTCCTAGTTGGACAGAGCAGGGGCTGGAATGAGCAGTGGTGTGCAATCCCATGATTCCCCACAGAAGAGATAGACACCAAGAACTAATTGAAACAAACCTTTCTTGCATCCACACTGGACTTTGGTCTGCAGAAGCCCAGCACAGGTGACAGGGGCCTGCTTTGCCTAGGATGTAACTGGCATATAGTCACACACTTACTGTATTGCACCACTGAGAACCACATCATTGCTGAGGCATTTCAAAAAGGCAGCTATGGAGGTCACGTGCTGCAGGAGAATGGTGACATGCCTCTTACTGACCAGCTTTTCCTTTGATCGCTCTGCAGAGCCCAGACAGGGCCCCTGTCACAGGGCCTGTGAAAAGGTCTGAGAGACAGGCCAAGCTCAGAAGCAGTCCAGGAGCGAGCAAGAAGTCTGAGGAAACAGACCCCAGCTGTTTGCTACGAGTCCCTTGACTGGAACCAAGAGTAGAGGAGGGCCGAGGATCCCAGTGCATTGAGGAGTGCATGAAACCCTTATACAAGGTAAGGACTAGTGAGACAAAGAGTGTAAGGAACACTGGGCCGGTCAGATTATTATTTGTTAATAACAAGAAATTATTTTCCTGATTCCTGTGTCTGCCCCCTAAGACCAGGCAACAGATGCATTTTATAAACCTTAAACAAAGTAAGTAAATGAAAGTTAGTCCCTGTCCCTGGCAATCACTGTTGCAGTGCATGGGATTCTTCCATCCTAAGTGCAGGACTCTGCACTTTTCCTTGTTGAACCTCATCAGATTTCTTTTGGCCCAATCCTCTAATTTGTCTTAGGTCCCTCTATATCCTATCCCTACCCTCCAGCATATCTACCACTCCTCCCAGTTTAGTGTCATCTGCAAACTTGCTGAGATGCAAACCATGCCATCTTCGAGATCATTAAGGAAGATATTGAACAAAACTGGCCCCAGGACCGACCCTTGGGGATCTTCGCCAACAGAGAGACTACAGTGATAGAACAACACAGAAATAAGTATTTTACACCCAGCTATTGATAAGTGAGTTCTTGCCAGACAGGATGCTATCAAACTAAGTTTTCTTTACATTTTTTAGGTTCTTCCCTTTCTCTGGAAGTGATAGATCTGCTCACCTTCCTAACAGCCCCAAATTGCCTTATTTCAGTGTGACTCGTTTGGCATATGAGAATGTGACCTCTCTCTTCCCAGTTTATGGCTGGCTCTGCTGCTTAGCCAAAGACCTCAGCCTAAGAACACGGCCTTAAACTATCATAGTGAGAGAAGGCCTATAAACAGGCAGACAGTGATTTTGATTCTTTCTTTTATACCTCTACAACTAGCCAAATGATAAACATATACCTAAATTCTTAAAGTAAAGGCCTTTGCAGACAGTCCTAAATATCTATGTCTTAACACATGCTATGAAACAACAAAAGCAGAAATGTTGATAGAAAATAGTTTTACATATAGGGACTGAGATATCATGCTGAAATGAGCCTTTGGATTCTCTGTATCCTGGAGTATTCAAATCAAGACTGGGTGTCTTTTTGGAAGATGTGCTTCAGTCAGACACAAATTATTGGGGTAAATGCAGTGGCAACTGGATGAAATTATCTGGTTGGTGTTATGCAGGAAGTCAGACTAGTTGATCTAATGGTCCCTTCTGGCTTTGGAATTTACAAAATATTAAAACAGATTAGTATAGATTAGGGAGAGACAGAGAGAAGTTAGATAGGTAGAACAGGTTTCAGAGTAGCAGCCATGTTAGTCCGCATCCACAAAAAGAACAAGAGTACTTGTGGCACCTTAGAGACTAACAAATTTATTTGAGTATAAGCTTTCCCAGGCTACAGCCCACTACAGCGGATGCATAGACTGGAACATACGGTAAGAAGCTATTTATACGTACAGAGAACATGAAAAGGTGGAAGTAGCCATACCAACTGAGATGAGCTATCATCAGCAGGAGAAAAAAAAACTTTTGAAGTGATAATCAAGATGACCCATAGAAGATGTGAGGCT
>NC_133769.1:150792468-150794320 GCF_003597395.2 Chelonoidis abingdonii | reverse complement strand
TTTGTGTTTAAGATCAGCAAGGATTTCACTGTTAAGCCAAGCTGGTCACCTGCCATATTTACTGTTCTTTCTACACATCAGGATGGTTTGTTCCTGCAACCTCAATAAGGATTCTTTAAATTACAACCATGTTCCCCACTGATGCAGTTTTTCCTGTAGCTGTGCAAACACCAGATGACTGCATCCTGTGCTTGCAACACTCAAGACAATAGTGCAGATCTATGCAGGTTCCATGCATTTGTCAGAGTCATACAACTCCAGCCCAACTTCAAAGCACTGTCTCCAGAGCTATATTTAGGGTACTAACATGAGCCCTGGGAGGCTGGCACCTGTGGGCTTCAAAGTGCTATGTAGACATACCCTGCTAGGTCAGTAGTTCCAGACTGGCCCTGACCTTGCAAAGCCTTAAGCATGTATTTAACTTTCAGCACACACTCACATACATAAAGTTCAGCATATGTGTAAGTCTTGCAGGATCAGGGCCTCAGTGAGCTGCTTTATGGGGTTTGGAGATAGACAATAGGGTGTTGGGAGCAGGATCAGTGGATACCATGGTGAGCAATGGACATCACATTCACAGGTTCAGACCATAATTGATCATGGCTTTTTGCCTTCTTGCCCCCTGCAGGAACTCACCCCTCTCTCCCTGGGCAGTACAGAGCAAGGGATCATACTTCTGGGTCCCCTACTCTGGGACAGAGGAAAGCATAAATAGATGATGGGGACCCAAACCTAGAGGGAGTTGTGGGGGTTGTTTCTATATATTATGTACATTTAATTATATTGGTAATATACACATTTTTAAAAGGAACTAAAAACCATAACTAGTGGGATGGTTGGGGATAGTCTGTATGGGAAGGGGATGATCTATATGGAAAAGCAAACAAACTCAAATAAAACAATATAAGAATAATAGAGAGCCAAAGCACACCGCCTTGGATATTAAGGGAGCACAGGAGAGAGTTGTTTGGATAAGGATTTTTTTTTAAATTCAGAATCTCCTAGTGGAGCACATTGTTAGCCTGTGTCTCACTAGTCTTCAGCATATTAATCACCACACTCATTCTCTCTCCCACTACTTGCTATTGTTTGTCACACTCATTGCTTCTCGTCTTGAATTGTATTGAAAGCTCCTTATAGCAGGTATCGTGTGTACCTACGTGTAGGCATAGAGCCTGGCAAGATTTTACACCAATCTTGATTGCAGCCTTTGGGCTTTAATGTAATATAAATAAAAAATAATAATGGAATATTATTTCATTATTACTAGTGTTTATACTTCTTTTGTTTGTTATCTTTGCATCCAAGTTTTTTATCAAGGCAATATAATTACTAAGTCCCGATTCAGGAAATCGCTTAAGCACTATCTTAAATCCATCCCTATTCAGCAAAACACATAAGTATGTGCCTAAGTTTCATGATAGTGAAAGTTGAACACATTCTTAAGTGCACTGCTGAATTGAGGCCTAATTCTGTATGGGCATAGTGCATTCAGTTACTTATCATTTATAATACAAGACTATGATCTGTGAATGTGCATACATACTATTTTCCAAGTCAGTCACACTATGTAGAAGAAACTAACTGATACAAAGCAAGAATGACTAGAATGGCTAAATTCAGCCTTGGGATAAACAGTCACTACTATGTTGACTTCCTCGTGTAAATAATAGTTACTTACCGAGAAATAAAACTAGTCTAAACTTAAGAAAAACCCTTAGGAATTTTTCTGACATGGTATTTATTACAAAGGTTTGGCCATGCTATCATTGCTCTTAAAACTACACACACACACACACACACAGAGAGAACATTTTAGGAGATTTCTTTTGCTATAGCTAATGAAATTGGA
>NC_133769.1:150791438-150792368 GCF_003597395.2 Chelonoidis abingdonii | reverse complement strand
AAACTGCTTTTCAAGCCCTTGTATCTGAGAAGTAAACAGGCAGTAATTTAAGCCTTCCCCAATTTGCATGGCCAGAGAATGTAGCTGGGCTTTTGATCATCAAATAATGCAAGAAATAAACAAAATAAATGAGAAAGGATCTATTGCAGCGTTCTTCTTCTTCTGAGATAAATAGGCAGGAATTTTGGGGACACCAGCCAGCTGACACCTGCATCTATAGGCCAGCGTATTCCTACATGTCCAGAGCTTTTAGGAGCCCACAAGGGTATCAGGTGAAGACTCTGCTTCCCGGAGGGCAGACAAGCCAGCTAAAATTTCTCTCTTTTATCTAATCATTTTAGTCATTGAATCCATCATAGGAATTGGGGGAAATGGAGTCATTGTGGCTATCAATCTCACCAACTGGGTCATGATCAGGAGACTGTCCTACTGTGATATGATCTTGATCTTCCTGAGCTTATCCAGACTCTGCCTGCAATCCTAGTTCATGCTGATGGTGGTTTGCAGCATGTTCTATCCAGCCTTTAATAATGAGGATAAGGTATACAACATTTTCAATACTCTCATCATGTTTCTGAACTACTCCAGCCTCTGGTTTGCTGCTTGGCTCAGTGTCTTCTACTGTGCCAAGATTGCCAGCTTCACCCAGCCCCTCTTCATCTGGCTGAAGTGAAAAATTTCCAGTCTGGTTCCATGGATGCTGGTAAAATCATCCCTTTTCTCCTTACTGAGCAGTTTTCCTTTCTTGTGGGACATCTGCAATGTGTACTGCAACAACTCCATGGCAAACAGCACAAAGGGGACAGTTGCGAAGGAGATCAATTTGTTTCCCCAGATTCTTCTCAACAACATTGGGATATGTCTGCCTTTACTAGTGTTTGTTGCTTCCACTGTCTTGTTAATCACCTCTCTGTGGAGACACACCAGGAA
>NC_133769.1:150779998-150789335 GCF_003597395.2 Chelonoidis abingdonii | reverse complement strand
CCCTGCTCCGGTGGAGCTGCCACAGTGGTGCCTGCGGGCGGTCCACCGGAGCCGCCCGATCAGCCGACCATCCACAGGCACCACTACGGCAGCTCCATGGGAGCTGCCTGCCCCCCACTCCGGCGGCGCCCTGACCCAGGGTTAGAGCACCTCTGCTGCAGCCGGCAGCCCGGGGTTTCCCTTTGCCAGGGGACCCCTTGGGCTGCCCGGCTGCGGCGGCGGCTCGTTGACCCCGGGGGCGGGGAGCACCCTGGGCTGCCGGGCTGCCACGGTGGGGCACTGACCTCAGGGGTGCCCTGACCCGGGGGACACCTTGGGATGCCGGCGGCAGGCAGCTGCTGCTGCCGGCAGCTCAGCCCCTCCAGCAGCTGCGGCTGCAACTATTTAAAAAATTTGGGGGGGGCGCCACTTTTTGGCGCCCCCAAATCTTGGCACCCTAGGCAACCGCCTAGTTCGCCTAAATGGTTGCACCGGCCCTGTGCAGGTGGGTGCATGTGCAGAGTTGCAGGTGGGTGCATGTGCAGGCCTGGGTTTCAATCAGCCCCATTAGATCAGTTAAAATAAGATTTTGAAAAAAATAGGAATTTTAAGGTAGGCTCCTAAATCTATAGATATGCCTGCGTTTCAGAAAGCCCAAAACTCCCACTGACCGCCAATGAAAAAGAGCTTAATTTTATTTATCGTATACATTTTCTTTCTTTGTGTAGTCACTTAGATATATCAACGATGGAGCTTACCTCACTCAACTTCAGCTACACCTCACAACAGGGCAGTGAGCAGTTAAGTGGGGTAGGGCACCTTCCAAACCAGATGTTTATAGGAAACTGGCTTCAAGTAACTATTCATTCTCCACTCAGGAAAAGACAATGATGGACCATTAGAGTTAGTGGAAAGACATTGAGACATCTCAAAACTGAAGAAAACATCTGGGCTGTCCAGTAAAGAGGGAGTTTACCTACTCTGACTAACCATGAGTCACCATGAATGTAGAGAGTCAGAAAAACCTTTTTAAAGCAGTCTTGGAATTGAGGTGTTTTTTTAATCCAGTACTTGGGGGGACAGTCTCGAGGCAGTAAGCCATTCATGAATGCTAGTTCCCTGCTATATCTAGGAGATATGCAAGAAAACGTTTTAAGGCAATAGGTAACTCTTATTAGAAAAGGAATTTGATCTAATATGAAAGTGCAAAGTCTGAGGCTGCATCTTTAGGTTTATTTTCTGTGTAACTTGTATATATTTGCTTTCCTTTAGTGTTTTGTCTTTCAATATGGGGATTATCAATTAAATAAAGTTTCTGTTTATTTTCATCTAAAGCAGATCTCTGGTCTACAAACTGCATGGAGTTGTATGCCAAATAAACTGGTTTCTGGGGGACTGGTTTCACGTCTTTAGGGGGGTGATGAACCAGAGGGGAATGCTGCAAGTGTCTGGTAGTGAATGATAAAATCATAGTGTGACGTTATTGACATGAACTGTGACTATATAGATCCTTGTTGCAAGCAGGGTCCTATGGTTGCACCAGGTCTTGTACAGAGGAGGTCAAGTGTGGCATCTATGGAAAGGTTGTAGTTTGCTGGTTATGATTATGCTGTTCGTATGTGTGTGTCATTTTTGTATTTGAAGTTATGAATATTGGCTATGTACTTGTATCTCAATCTGTTTGATTCTAAGTAGCCTCAGGGCATGTCTACTCTACAAAATTAGGTCCATTTTATAGAAGTTGATCTTTAGCAAACAATTTTATAAGGTCAATCGTGCATGTGCCCCAGCACAAGAGCCAGCAAACAGAGCTGTAAACAGGGGAGTTTTCAGTGGGAGTTTGCAAGGGAGTTTGAGGGGAAGACTAAGAGAGCCAGGCAGAGGAACAGACAGGCTAGTGAAGGGGAGTGTGTGGTGTTCTCTTGCCAGTGTCTGGTGCCTGTTGGGGGTTTGTGTTGCTGTGGGTTGTGGTGTTTTGGTTTGGTTTGTGTTTCCTGAACTAAAACAGGACTTTTTTTTAAGGTGAGAGGCTAATGACAGATACAGAAGGCGAGTGACCCAAAAAAGCTGTGGAAGACAAGCAATGAAGATGACTGGAATGTGGAAGCTGCAGCATGTACATGATCCTGGGAGGGGGTACCTGAAAAAAAAAAAGAGTTTTGTCTGCATGAAGTGCTGCCTGATAGAGCTGATGGAAGAAAAGATCCAGAGGATTGGAGATGCAGGTGGAAACTCTGGTTGAGTTTAGAAGGGTTCGAGTGGATGATGGAGCAAAGACATGAGGAGGCTGAAGGGAAGCTCCAAACTTGCAGATGGAAGCAGGACCAAAGAACTCTGAGGGAGACTGCTGGGTGAGGAAAGTGGGCAACAGTGGATAGCATGTTCTAAAGCGAACCAGGCAGAGGAAAAGACGGGCCCAGTGAAGGAGAAATAGAGACTCAGGAACAGGTTTGCAGAGTTGGAAAATGAAGAAGGGCACAGCAGGTGTCGCTGAAGGTGAGGGCAAGGAGAAGAGAAAAGCAGCTAGCCCTATTAAGAAGAGGGGAAGAGTCAATGGAGAACAACACCAAATATGAGCCCAGGAGGATACGGGATGGGGTTGCCCAGAGGATTGCAAGTGGTGAGATATGAGCCTTTCTCCCAATAGGAAATCTGAGACTTGCAAGCCAAGGGAACAGGGGTAGACTTGGAGAATCGCACTCAATCACCAAAGGAAATTAGGCAGGGTCTATGTGATCTGGGGACTCCTTACCAGACAGGACAGACAGGCCTGTCCCCAGATAGCTGATCCGGAGAGGACCAAGGGCTGTGCTTGTCTGCCGGAAGTGCTAAAAATGAAATTGTTCCACTTCCCTTTCCCTTAAAAGGACTTCTATTCCACTCTGGAGCTAACCTGATATTGATAAATTCTGTTACACTGTCACAATACCAAGAAAGCATTGTATCCCTCTATTTACAAAGAGAGACAAACTCCAAATGTGGTGAAGGACCAGAAATTTCAAAAAAAATAGATCTCTCTTTCCCCCTCCCAAACGTCCCTGGTGCTGCATTAGACTTAGTTTAGTGGTCTGAATGACAAAGATAAATCAACCTCCCCCCTTAAGCCTGGCTGTACCTGAATTCCTACCAGAGAGAAAAACAGTCAAAACACAGTAACCTTAAAAAAGAAACTGATAAAAAGTAAAGAAAAAGATCAAAAAGGTTTCTCTGTATCAAGATGCCCAATATAGGTCAATGCTTAAAAGAAAAAAATGAATAAACAGGTCTGGGATGCAAAAAATCTCCCTTGAACATTCGAGCCAGCCAATGCTATCAATCGCACCAAATGAAGGAAAAAGACAGCGGTAAAGCAGGGAAAAATCTATAGACTGTGGGACTGAGGACTTTTACCTATGGAAACTTACAATTTGGAAGGAACAGAAGATTAGAAGAAAGCGAAATAGAACTTTGATAGCTGAAGGGACAGACAAAAGACCCAAGACCAAGACAAGAAGACCTGACGAAAATTCCATCCCTTAACTTGGATCCAGTTTCCTGATTGGTCCTCTTTCAGGTGTTAAAGTATCCTTTGTTAACCCTTTAGGTTGGAAAATCAAAGATTAACCCAGTTTTGAGGAATCTATTTATCCACAGCAAGTGGACAATAGAAAATCAAAGAAGACTTGGAGCCAGAGGGAAATCAGGGCATAGTGATCAGGATAATCTGTGTGCCATCACCGGGAAAAGGCAGGTTTCTACCGTGAGCTGGGGAATCATTTCTGAGAAGAACAGGACAGCCTGTAACCGGGCGATAGAGCTAATCCAGAGAAAGTAGAAAAGCATGGTCCGGTGCTGTTCTGCCGGGTGCTAAAAGATACAGGGATTGGACCTTGAGGCTGAAGAGGAATCCTAACGGAGCAGGAAAGAATCACTGATTGTCCTTTATGGCGAAACAAATGATACAGCTAGATTCTCGCCTGGAACGTATCAAGGGGAGACTATTGGCCAGGGCTGGGGAAGACTTAAGGAAATCGAGGCTTCAGGTGATCTTCAGTGGGATTCTGCCTGTTCCTAGAGGGCAACAAAGGTGTGACAAGATTATGGATGATCAACAGATGGCTCAGGCAGTGGTGCTATAAGGAGGGCTTTGGGATGTATGGCCACTGGGAAGCATTCATGGACAGAGGACTGTTCTCTCGGGATGGAACTTCACCTGAGTAGGGAGGGAAATAGACTTCTAGGATGGAGGCTGGCACAAACTGATTTAAAGAGAGCTTTAAACTAGGAATTTGGGGGAGATGGTTGGGAGATGTCCAGGTAATCTCCACACCGGAATTTAACATTGAGAGGGAAGAAAACAAGTAAGAAAGGATACAGCTGTGGGTAGAGAATGGACATAAGGAGGAAGGGTAGTGTAGATACCAGTCTAATAGTGATACTGTGGTAGAATGTCTGTGCCTAATTGAGGTAAAGAATGTGAGTGAAGCCAAACAGGCAAAATTAAGATGTTTGTACACTAATGCGAGAGAGCCTAGGTAACAAAATGGAGGAACTAGAGCTAACTGGTGCAGGAAGTGAAACCAGGATATTATAGGGATAACAGAAACATGGTGGAATAGTAGTCATGACTGAGTACAGGTATTGAAGGCTATGTGCTGTTTAGGAAAGACAGAAATAAAGGCAAAGTGGTGGAGTAGCATTGTATATCAATGATGAGGTAGACTGTAAAGAATATAAGAAGTGATGAAATGGATAAGACAGAGTCAGTTTGGGCAAAAATCACATTGGGGAAGAAAGCTACTAGAGCCTCCCCTGGGATAGTGCTTGGGGTGTGCTATAGACTGACGGGATCCGATTTGGATATGGATAGAGACATCTCTTTAATATTTTTAATGAAGTCAATACTAATAGGAATTGTGTGATCACGGGAACCTTTAACTTCTCAGATATAGACTGGAAGACAAGTGCTAGTAGTAATAATAGGGCTCGGATTTTCCTGGATGCAATAGCTGATGGATTCCTTCACCAGGTAGTTCACCAACAAGAAGGGATGCCATTTTCGATTTGGTTTTGGTGAGTAGTGAGGACCTCATAGAAGAAATGGCTGTAAGGGACAACTTTGGTTCGAGTGATCATGAGCTAATGACCTGAAGGCGGAGGAGAACTGGAATTACTTCAAATCAGAGTTGCAGAAACTATCAGAAGCCTGCATCCCAAGAAAGGGGAAAAAACTCGTAGGCGGGAGTTGTAGACCAATTTGGATGAGGAAGCATCTCAGACAGGTGACTAAATCAGGGTGAGAGGAGGGAGGCAGATAATCTTTATAGAAGAATATTAAAGGAACAGGCACATGAAATTGCAAGCCCGTTAGCAAGAATTTTTAATGAATCTGTAAACTCAGGGGCTGTACCTTATGATTGGAGAATTGCTAACATAGCTCCTATTTTTAAGAAAGGAAAAAAGGGTGATCGAGGTAACTACAGGCCTGTTAGTTTGACATCTGTAGTATGCAAGGTCTTGGAAAAAAAATTGAAGGGGAAAGTACCTAAGGACATTGAGGTCAATGGTAATTGGGACAAAATACAACCTGGTTTTACAAAAGGTAGATCGTGCCAAACCAACCCAATCTCCTTCTTTGAGAAGGTAACAGATTTTTTAGACAAAGAAAACACAGTGGATCTAATTTACCTCAATTTCAGTAAGGCATTTCATATGGTTCCACGTAGGGAATTATTAGCTAAATTGGAAAAGATGGAGATCAATATGAAAATTGAAAAGTGGATAAGGAACTGGTTAAAGGTGAGACTACAACGGGTTATACTTAAAGGTGAACTGTCAGGCTGGAAGGAGGTTACTAGTGGAGTTTTTTGGGGATCGGTTTTGGGACCAATCTTATTTAATCTTTTTTATTACTGACCTGGGCAGAAAAAGTGGGAGTGTGCTAATAAAGTTTGTGAGTCACATGAAGCTGGGAGGGAGGTATTGCCAATACAGAGAGGGACTGGGATATCCTACAGGAAGATCTGGGTGACCTTGTAAACTGTAGTAATAGCAATGGGATGAAATTTAGTAGTGGTGCAAGGTCATGCATTTAGGGTTAATAACAAGAAATTTTTGTTATAAACTGGGGCATCATCACTTGGAAGAAACAGAGGAGGAGAAGGACCTCAAGAGTATTGGTTGATCACAGGATGACTATGAGCCTGCCAATGTGATATGGCTGTGAAAAAAAGCTAATGCGGTCTTGGGATGCATCAGGCGAGGTATTTCCAGTAGAGATAAGGAGGTGTTAGTACTATTACAGGCACTGGTGAGACCTCATCTGGAATATTGTGTGCAGTTCTGGTCTCCATGTTTAAGAAGGATGAATTCAAACTGGAACAGGTACAGAGAAGGGCTACTAGGATGATCTGAGGAATGGAAAACCTGTCTTATGAAAGGAGACTCTGCTCAAAAGAGCTTGGCTTGTTTAGCCTAACCAAAAAGAAGGCTGATGGGAGATATGATTGCTCTCATATAAATATCAGAGGGATAAATACCAGGGAGAGAGAGGAATTATTTAAGCTCAGTACCAATGTGGACACAAGAACAAATGGATATAAACTGGCCATCAGGAAGTTAGATTTGAAATTAGACGAAGGTTTCTAACCATCTAGAGGAGTGAAGTTCTGGAACAGCCTTCCAAGGGAGCAGTGGAGGCAAAAGACATATCTGGCTTCAAGACTAAGCTTGATAAGTTATGGAAGGATGGTATGATGGGATAGCCTAATTTTGGCAAATTGATTGACTTTTGACTATTAGTGGTAAATATGCCCAATGGCCTGTGATGGGATGTTAGATGGGGTGGGATGTGAGTTACTACAGAGAATTCTTTCCTGGGTGTCTGGCTGGTGAGTCTTGCCCACATGCTCAGGGTTTAGCTGATGCCATATTTGGGGTCGGGAAGGAATTTTCCTCCAGGGCAGATTGGCAGGTCCTGGGGGGCTTTTTTCACCTTCCTCTGCAGTCTGGGGCATGGGCACTTGCTGGAGGATTCTCTGCACTTTGAAGTCTTTAACGAACAAGTTGAGGACTTCAATAGCTCAGACATAGGTCAGAGTTTGTTACAGGAGTGGGTTGGGTGAGATTCTGTGTCCTGTTGTTGGCAGGAGGTCAGACTAGAAGATCATAATGGTCCCTTCTGACCTTAAAGTCTACGAGTATATAAGTCGCCTGCTGCCCATTGCCACTTCTGCGTGAAGCTCCCAATGCCTGAACTAGAGCCAATCAACAATTTTAAGCATCATTTTCATTCTCAGTGACCCAGAATTAGTAAAGTTTGACTACATTTATTTCAGAAGCATTTTGGCTGTAGAGCAGTGTTATCAGTGCAGAAGCCACAGCTGCACTCTGCTTTTGTGAGCACTGTAAAAACCCCACGCATTATCCTGCAGTATGTGCAGAGTCTAGTTAGGAGCTGCCAGCACAAAAGAGATTGTTAGGAGGACATTGACACAGACATTCCTGAAAGAACAGGATGTGGCAATTGAGATATTATGGTGGCATTGTGGCATGCTGATACAGAGGAACGCTGATTCTGGGCCTGGCAAACAAGCATGGATTGTTGGAACTGCATAGTCTTCCAGGTATGGGATGATTCCCAGTGGCTGAGAAACTTTTGCATGCGTAAGTCCACTTTCATGGAACTTTGTAAGTTGCTTTCCCCAACCCTGAAGTGCAGATATGCCAAGATGAGACCTGCCCTGACAGTTGAGAAGTGAATGGTGATAGCCCTGTGGAAGCTTGCAATGCCTGACTGCTACCAGTCAGTTGGGAATCAGTTCGGAGTAGGAAAATCTAGTGTGAGGGCTGCTGCAATCCAAGTAGCCAGGGCAATCAATACCCTTCTTAGCAGAAGGAGAATGACTCTGGGAAATGTGCATGTCATAGTGGATGGCTTTGCTGCAATGCGGCTCCCTAACTGTAGTGGGAGGATAGACGGAACTTGTATCCCTATACTGGCACAGGAGCACCTTCCCAAAGAGTATATAAACCACAAGGGGTACTTCTCAATGGTGTTGCAAGCACTGGTGGATCACAAGGGATGTTTCACTGACATCAGCGTGGGATGGTCGGGAAAGGTACATGATGCTTGGCATCTTTTGGAACTCCAGGCTGTTCAGAAAACTGCAAGAAGGGCCTTTCTTCCCAGATCAGAAAATTACCATTGGGGATGTTGAGATGCCAATAGTTATCCTTGGGGACTCAGCCTACTCCTTGCTCTCATGGCTCATGAAGCCTTACACAGGAACCCTGGGCATCAGTAAGGAGCAATTCAACTGTAGGCTGAGCAAGTACAGAATGGTAGTAGAATGTGCCTTTAGATGTTTAAAAAACTGCTGGCACAGTTTGCTGAGTAGGTTAGACCTCAGCTAAACCAATATTCCTGTTGTTATTGCTGCTTGCTGTGTGCTCCATAATATCTGTGAGAGTAAGGGGGGGATGTTTATGGAGGTTGAGGGAGATCACCTGGCAGCCAATTTTGAACAGCCAGACACCAGGGCAATTAGAAGAGCACACCAAGGCATGCTGTGCATCAGAGAGGCTTTGAAAAACAGTTTCACAACTGACCGGGCTACGGTGTGACAGGTGTGTGTTTGTCCTTTGTGTAAAGTCACCACCTTTGGTGAATGTGCTTCCTTGTAAGCCAATACCCCTCCCCCCTTCAACCACAGCTGGCAGAGAAAATAAAGTCCCTATTGTTCTGAATCCATTCATTCTTAATTTATTTAAAAAAAACCCTTGAGATCACTGACAATGCTGACTAGTAAAAGGAAGCCCGGTGTACAAAGATTTGATAATGGGGCGGGCTGGGAGAGGAGGGAAGGACAAGGCCACATTGCTTATTGCCCACACTACAAATCAAAGCTGTTTGAATGACAGCCTTATGTTGTTTGGGCCTGGAGCCTCCCCCACTGTGAGTGTCTGGGTGAGGAGGATATATATGGAACTTGGCGAGGAGGGCAGGCGATTACACAATGGCTGCAGCAGCAGTCTGTACTCTAGTTGCCTTTCCTTCAGCTCCACCAGACGTCTCATCATGTCCGTTTGCTCCCCCATTAGCCTCAGCATCTCCTCCTGCCAATGGCGTAGGCAGGTGGAGGGAACAGAGGGAGCAATAAAAAAAAAGTGCCACCCGCTGCAGTGCTTTTACTCACCCAGCGGCGCTCCGTGTCTTCGGTGGCGGGTCCTTCACTCACTCCGGGTGTCTTCAGCAGCACTGAAGGTCCCGCCACCAAAATGCTGCCAAAGACCCAGAGAAAGTGATGGTCCCACTGCTGAATTGCTGCCAAAGACCCAGAGCGAGTGAAGGTCCTGCCGCCGAAGACCCGGAGCACCT